>NW_027256892.1:21883385-21960885 GCF_029215685.1 Pituophis catenifer annectens
TGAACGTTGTGATTTACACAATGCAAAGGCTAGATGAACTCTGCCGAACGTAAAACGAAATACTTATGGTTGAGACTAAGATGTAAACAAGTCCAGAGTTAGTTCCTTGTTATTCCATTCCAGCAAGCAATCTACAGTTTCCAGATTGGGTTTAAGAAATGGAATTTGCTTTCTTCCCATTGTTCAAGAGGTGAACAGACATGATATTCTGTCAACAATTCATGTTTATAAGAATCCAGTTTTGGACTAAGAAGAGATTAGATCATTTCAGCCTCTTATTCACTTATCTTGCTTGCATTTTTATGCCAGCAATGCTTGGTTGATTTTAACTCTTACTAGTATTCCCTTCACCCCCCTTCCTTCCTTCCTTCCTTCCTTCCTTCCTTCCTTCCTTCCTTCCTTCCTTCCCTCCCTCCCTCCCGCCCTCCCTCCCTCCATTTTTCCTCCCTCCATACTTTCTTTCTTCCCTTCCTTCCACCCTTCCTTCCACTCTGTCTCCTCCCTTCCTTCCCTTCCCTCCCTCCACCTCTTCCTTCCTTCCTTCCTTCCTTCCCTCCCTCCCTCCCTCCCTCCCTCCCTCCCTGATGCCATCAAAATCCAGCTAACTGGTATTTTTGTGACCCTTGCTTGTTGTATATATTGCATCAGCCAATATACTCTTCAAAGAATCCCAATTGAATCCCATCAGAAAAAATGAATTCACGGATCAAAGGACGTAAGTGTGAATCCCAATCAAAGTCATAGAGGCAATGAAGTCCCACTAATACAGTCAGAGGAAATCTGAGGAATATTGGATTTGAACCCAAAGGTGCTTTTTTCAAGAGGCAACTGGACTTTTTTTTTTTTTTTGGAAGACGTTTCGCTTCTCATCCAAGAAGCTTCTTCAGCTCTACCTGGATGGTGGGGAATGGAAGGATTTATACTCCTTGCAGACAGCTGGTCATTTGCATCCTTTTAGAAGGTTGTTGAGGCCACCTGGAGGCTTATCTGTGTCCTCACGGTACCTGAGCAGTGCAAATGAGTGTGGAGCCTTCTTGGAACTGTTGAAGTCCAGTTGCTTCTTGAAAAAAAGGATCTTTGGGGACAACCATGACCTGGATGACTGAGAATCCCCATAGACAATGGATTTGAACATGAGATGGCTCCCTTGCGCACATGAAGTTGGCATGTTCCTAGAGTTTTAGCGAGGACATGTGCTATGCTGAGAGGAAGAAGTTGCCATTAAGTCTACCAGGAAAACAGTGAACTTTCAAGGAGTTTGAGTAAGCTTTGTTGTTGTTGCGAAGTCATGTCTGACCCATCATGACCCCATGGACAACATTCCTCCAGGCCTTCCTGTCCTCTACCACCCTCTGGAGTTCATTTAAGCTCACACCGACTGCTTCAGTGACTCCATCCAGCCACCTCATTCTCTGCCGTCCCCTTCTTCTTTTGCCCTCAATCTTTCCCAGCATTAGGCTCTTCTCCAGGGAGTCCTTCCTTCTCATTAGGTGGCCCAAGTATTTGAGTTTCATCTTCAGGATCTGGCCTTTTAAAGAGCAGTCAAGGTTGATCTCCTCTAGGACTGACCAGTTTGATCGCCTTGCAGTCCAAGGGACTCAGAGAAGTCTTCTCCAGCACCAGAGTTCAAAGGCCTCCATTCTTGAGTAAGCTATGAAGGGTGAAAAAATTATTTGCTTTTAAAGTAGATAAAGATGGTTCCTTCTTAAAAACACCACCACTCCTCCAAATCCCTCAACTTTAAACATTTTGAGAAAGTGGCTTTCTTAATATAATTAAGATGGATTTTTTTTCCCCATCGAGAAGGAAAATGTGGTTCTGACCTCCAAAAGCTCACCGCCCCTTTGCTCGGTGACCATTTAAAGAAGGTTTGCAACTTGTTTACTTTCCCATCAAGTGAGGTCATTGGGAGTCATAAAGGCAGCCAGGTTTTTAAAGAATGTCCGGCCAATTGTTGTAACCTTTAATGATATTGGTACTTCGGTGTGATGAACAAAGGGCACTATAGGGCATGTCAGAAAGTTGCAAGCATACACCATCGATTGTTAAAAAAAATATCCTCATTATGATACCCGTTCAAGCATGAAAAGGGATCAACTATAAAACATTTTATATAAATTTTCTTTATATGCAGTTGACATCGTTAATTTATAGATGGCATCTTCCACCAGCGAGGTTGGCAAAGATCTTTAAAGACAAATCAGCTAAATGTTGGAAGTGCCACCAGATACCTGGATCTTATTATCCAGGTATGGACATGTGGAGAAGCAAAGAAGTGTTGAGGAATTCGCAGAGTAACTCTTGAGTAGCAAGGGTGTGCACATGAAAGCGATTGAGAGTAGTTAGGAAATAACACAGCCAACACACAGATACACTGAGTTGCTGTGTTTACTTTCAGGAAATAGTAATAAGGCACAGTCCAATAAACAGTCCAGGTCATTCACATATAAAGCAGTAGATGGTTAAACAATAGTCCAGGGATAATCCAATAACAAAGTCTTCTTACCAGTCGTTGTAGTCATACATGATAAACAGTTGCAAACAATAGCAAACACAGCAAAAAGCATCAAAAAGAGCAGCAGAGAGAAACAAACTGGGTTTCAAGCTCCCTTTTAAGAACATTGGCTACAGAGCTAACCAATCAGGACACAGTATGATGCAATACAGCAATACAGCAGTCTTAAAGCTATATTCATGGTTTATATATTGCCAACCCAACAAGTTAGGTAAAATCATTTCCTAACAAGAAGTATTGGACAAAAATAAAGATATGGTTGGTAAAGATGATATAACAACGTATTGAGTTCAAACCAGAAATATTTTTGTTGGAGATCTTGCCTGAAATTTATAACAAAGAAAATATATATTTAATTATTCATGTATTAACAGCAGCTAGAATTGTATTTGCACAATATTGGAAAAGTGAAGAGATTCCTACTGAACAGAAGGTGATTAGGAAAATATTAGAATGTGCAGAAATGAATAGACTAAAACTAGCAATTAAGGAGAAAGAACAAACTGATTATTATATGATATGGGAAGTATTTTACCAATGATTAGAGGGAAAAAAAGGAAATTGGAAATAAAGGAAGAAGACAATAAGAATAGAAAATAGATTAAAATAGAGATAAGAATAAAATGGCAATTGATAATATGAGTATGATGAAAATAACTATGCTTAATGTTATTATTGTATTTGTACTAGAAGATACATTATGAAGGAAATGAAGAGTTACACAAGGTATAATTGTTTAATGTATATAATTTGTGGAAGAATGTTGCACAGAAATATTTGTACTCATACTGTTTAAGGAGAGATGGATTGTTTATATATGTTTTTAATGGAAAATAAATAAAAAACGTATTTAAAGAAAGCATGAAAAGGGATCAGATTTAGGAGTGGGAATTTTTAGCAAAATTCTTAACTGCTTATAACAAGAATACGGAAGGTTATGATAAAGGGATTATATACAGTATTTAGCTTTGCATGTACTGACAGTAGCAAGGATTGTATTTGCACAATATTGGAAAAATGAGAACACTCCATCAGATGAGGATGTAATTCGGAAAATACTAGACGGTGCAGAGATGGACAGATTGACTTTAAAAATAAAAGACAAAGAAGACACAGAATATTACTTGATATGGAATAGATTTTATGAGTGGTTAGAGATAAGAGGTAGACATTAGATGAAGAAAGATTATTGCTTTATATATGAATTAGATATAAAGATTGTTTATAATTATAAATATGCCAATATAATTGGCATAACAGAATTATAAATAAGATAATATAAAGAGAAATTTAGCCAAATTTCTATTTTGTTATATCATTACTATTGTTACTGGTATATGTGTTAATATTTCTTTTTGTTTTCTCTTTGTTTTTCTTTTGTAAATGATATACCTTGTCAATACACTGTATTCAAATGTTTATGAATAAATTGAAAAAAAATAATAACAAGAATATCTAATTTATATTAGTAAATTCAGAGGTTTTTGTGGAGAAAAAAATGAATGGCAAGCGTTCTGATAAAATTAACAAATGTTTCATGTTGGGCATGTTGGACTTGACATGAGATTGCTCCACAAGTGGAATTCAAGATGAATGTAGAATGATCAAATATTTAAATATTTAAAATCATTTGTTGCTGCATGAATATATAGGTAGTCCTTGACTTACAACAGTCATTTAGCGACTGTTCAAAGTTACAATCGTATTGAAAAAAAAGTGACTTATGGCAGGTTCTCGACTTACGACCATTGCAACAGCCACATGCCATGGCAAAAACTGGTCACCCATTTGGATGTAGATCCAATTTTAACAACTGCCTTGCTTAGCGACAGAAATTCTGGTCCTGACAGTGTTGTAAGTCAAGGACTAGCTATATGTGGGTCACAGACTTCTTAGGAGTTTGCTGGAGTAAAATTGAAGGAAAACTTAAGTTTCATAGAGACTAGAGGAAATGTATAGGGTAAGTTAGTGGTGGGATTCAGCTGGTTCGGGCCAATTTGAGCGAACCAGTTGTTAAATTGCTGGCTGGCCCCTCCCTGCCCCTTCCAGGAGTCCCCCTGTGGCCCGTTTTTGCTCCCAGGAGGCTGCAGGGAGGCCTATTAGGCCCAAAAGAGGGCATAGGGGGGTTCGGCGCAGGCCCCCCGTGGTCCATTTTTGCTCCCAGGAGGCCTACTAGGCCCAAAATGGGTCACGGGGGGCGGTGCCCACCCACAGCCCGTTTTTACTCCCAGGGGGGTACAGGAGGATGAGTGCTGCCTGTCACACCCCCTGGCCACGCCCACTATGGCCACGCCCACCTAGCCGGTCATTAGGGCAGAGAACCAGTTGTTAAATTATTTGAATCCCACCACTGGTTAGCATATTCAAACCTGGGAGCACTATACTGTATTTCAGAAACTATATGTCAGGTTTCGATGCTATCTCAAAATAAATGAACTTCCAAACTGCCAATCTTTAAGGAAATTTTCTCTTTATTCGAGCACAACAATCTGATCCTGACTCTTTTCGTGGTCAGTACTGACCTTTGCCCCCCAATCCCTCCCTTTCCGATCCCCAATTCTCTGCTTCTCATTGGCTATCTTCCAAGTCACTTTCCTGATTCCTTCTTCGTCAGATCACAGGAATGTCTCCCCCCTCCCCATCTCCGAGGAGACAGATCTTCAAAGGGATTTAGCAGGCAAAAGTTCAGGCTTCTCCTCCCTTTATTTATAAGTCAGTGCTGGGACACTGACACTATACATTTTCTTACAACAAAGTTGAAAACAAAAAGAGGAGAAAGATATACTTTTGAATGTAGTTGTTTTTTGACACAATGGGGAACAGAATTTTCCCTTTTTTCGCCCCCACCAGATGAGTGATTCAAACACAAAATAGGCATTCTACAGCAAATGCCTGGTAGCTTCACCCCTCTGTAATTTAGTCTCCTTAGCATAGATTTCCTTGTGTTTAGCAGCGGCTCTAACCAAAGTTGGAGGCAAACTCAACCCAAAAAACATCTCAGATGTATGGATCAGCCATCCTAAGATCCTTCCTTATTGAGACGTGATTGTCAGGGATCCGCATCAGCTAAGCCACAAACTCATTTTCTCTTGTCATTTCTTATGATTTAACGATCATTTCACCATGTCTTCTCTCTCTCTGCAGTCACATCTGCTTCGAGTTGACAGGATGTTCATTTGCATTTCCATGATGTGGTTTTGTCGATTCTTACTACTTTTGATTAAAAAAAATAAAAAGAATAACAGAGTTTGAAGGAACCTTGGAAATCTTCTAGTCCAACCCCCTGCTCAGGCAGAAAATCTTATTGTCAGGATTCGGTGTCGTCTCAAATAAACTACATTTCAAACAAATAGTCCTTGACCAAATCTTTCATTTATTAAGCATAACAATCGAAACCCCGACTCAGTTGCAGCCAACACTGACTTCCTGGTCCAAACCCTCCTTTTCCTTTCCCCACTGCTCTGCTTCTCATTGGCCATCTTCCAAGTCACTCTGCTGTTATCTACTACTTCAGCTCAAAGGAATTTCCCCCCTCCCAACCCATCTCCTAGGGGATAGTATCTCCAGGGAAAATAAGTAGGTGAAAAGTCAAATGTCCTCTTGCCAGATGCCCCCACCTTCTCCTTCTTATGTCAGCACTGGAGTGAATGCAGCTTGGAGTGCTGATATCTATACCAGTGATGGCTAACCTTTTTACCGTTGTGTGCCAAAAGCGGGGGGAATGTGGGGGGGAGCGCACACGTGTGCCCACACCCATATTTCAATGCCCCTGGGCCCCGCACATGTGCGCACGACCCCCGGGCACTCTCCCCACTTTTGGCACGTGACAGCAAAAATGTTACTGGTGGGCCTGGTAGGCCTGTTTTTCACCCTCCCCAGGCTCCAGAGGCTTTCTTGGAGCCTGGGACGGGCGAAAACGGCCTTCCCCATCCTCCCGGAGGCCCTCCAGAGGCTGGAAACAGCTCGTTTCCCGACTTCCGGTGGGCCCAGAATGCCTGAAAATAAGCTGGCACTGAGCTAGGGCAATGCTTGTGTGCCCACAGATATGGCTCCATGTGCCATCTGTGGCACGTGTGCCATTGGTCTGCCATCACGGCCTTATACCATTGCAGACAAATGGTTGTCCGATCTCTTCTTAATAGCCTCCAGTGTTGGAGCATCCACAACTTCTGGAGGCAAGTCATTTCACAGATTAATTGTTCAAACTGTTAGGAAATTTCTTCTTAGTTCTAACTTGGTTCTCTCCTTGATTAGTTTCTATCCCAGGGGTGAAATCCAGCAGGTTCTGACAGGTTCTGGAGAACTGGTAGCGAAAATTTTGAGTAGTTCGGAGAACCAGCAAATATCACCTCTGGCTGGCCCCAGAGTGGGTTGGGAATGGAGACTTTGCAATATCCTTCCCCCAGGAGTGGGGATGGAATAGGGATTTTGCAGTATCCTTCCCCTGGAGTTGGGTGGGAATGGAGAATTTGCAGTATCCTTCCCCTGCCATGCCCATCAAGCCACGCCACACCCACAGAACTGGTAGTTAAAAACATTGGATTTCACCACTGTTTCATCCATATCAGTATCCATAGTGTAAACTTATTTGGAATGGTAAAAACAGAAAAAGAAAGAAAGAAAGAAAGAAAGAAAGAAAGAAAGAAAGAAAGAAAGAAAGAAAGAAAGAAAGAAAGAAAGAAAGAAAGAAAGAAAGGAGTTAATGCTGTCTGACTGGTGAGATTTCAGATGCATTTGCATCCAGATTATATAATGCTTTGGGTTACAAATGTGATTTGTCTCCTCACAAACCACCAACTGTTCAGACCACAGATCACCCATGGGGTGCTAAACAGTTGTTTGCCATCTAGCTAATTTCAAACCTATTTATCAATGTCTGCCATCACGCCACCCAGCACCGCATGGCACGTAATATTGGGGTGAATCCAATCTCGACAGTCCAAAATGCTTTATGGCTTAGCATGTTGCATATATATACCGTGATTTTTAGTAAAAATGACAGATAAAATCCATCACAGGCGAACACACTTGTGGTTGTGATTTATTTATTAAACCATGGGTTAGTGTGAATGTAGGAGACAAAGACCTTGAGGGACAGGGTGAGGAAAAGTTTCAAACTCGATCACCAGAAATACGACTTCGGCAACCGAGCGGTCAATACCTGGAATGCTCTACCCGACTCCGTTGTTACATCCTCAAACCCCCCACAGCTTCAACCTCAAACTGTCTACTGTGGACCTCACCCCATTCCTAAGAGGTCCGTAAAGGAGGCATGCATAAGCGCACCACCGTGCCTATCGTCCTTGTCCTACTGTCCCCATCTATATTTATTTATTTATTTATTTATTTATTTATTTATTTATTTATTTATTTATTTATTTATTTATTTATTTATTTATTTATTTATTTATATGCCACCCTTCTCCCAAAGGACTCAGGGCGGCTTACAGAGAAAACATTCAACGGAACGAAAATTACATAAAAATTAAAATCCGATTAAAAATTGATTAAAATTATTCCAATGTAAAAATCACCCCAGCGGATCAGCCCATTTGGTGAAAGAGCCACGTCTTCAGTTCGCGGCGGAAGGAGAGGAGGTCAGGGGTTGTCCTAAGCCCATTCCAGAGGGTTGGCACTCCCACAGAGAACGCTCTCCCCCTGGGGGCCACCAACCGACATTGTCTGCCTGACGGCACCCTGAGGAGGCCTGCTCTATGGGAGCGCACCGGACGATGGGAGGATGTCAGGAGATGATCCTGCAGGTACCCCGGGCCTGAGCCATGTAGGGCTTTATAGGTGAGCACCAGCACCTTGAAATGGACCCGAAGGACCACCGGCAGCCAGTGCAGCTCGCGCAGGAGAGGTGTCACACGGGAGTAACGAGAAGCCCCCGTAATAACCCGCGCGGCCACATTCTGGACTAGCTGTAGCCTCTGGGTGCATCTCAAGGGCAGCCCCATGTAGAGGGCATTACAGTAGTCCAACCGAGAAGTCATTTACTTCCTTTGTTGATGTTTATGTTCATACCTATACTTGTTATCTTGTACACGTCTGACAAACAAATAACAAACAAGCAAGCAAACAAATATATGCGGCATACAGAATGGCCAGAGAAGAGATGGCATAGCCCACAACTGCCTAATAGGAAGAAGGGCTCAGAAGGGCTCCTACCCAGCTTCTCAGGCTGTTAAAGAGAAGGTGAGAGATTGGTACTTTCAGATTTGCAAGAATCTGTTCATGCAGTCTTACATTTTTTTTTTTTTAATTTGATTTATATGCCGCCCTTCTCCGGAGACTCAGGGCGGCTTACAATGCGTTAAGCAATAGCCTTCATCCTTTTGTATATTTTATACAAAGTCAGCTTATTGCCCCCACAAACTGGGTCCTCATTTCACCTACCTTAGAAAGGATGGAAGGCTGAGTCAACCTTGAGCCTTGGAGAGATTCGAACCAGCAGAAATTGCAGGCAGCTGTGTTAATAAGCTGTGTAAACAATAAAGAAAAACTAGTCATCTGATCATGTTTCTTGTTTGATTTACCTGGTATGGCTGACATCAATCTTGTAAGTCTCAAAGTGCAAATCTCTCACTGTCTCTTTCCTCATCATCTTCTTTTAATGACCCCGTAATCCCTTGCAGGATGGAGTCTGGGCAACTGAATGGAGCTAGCAGAGTGTTTACTGGCCGGATGCCCTTCTTGTCACCAATGTGGAGTTTTGTTCAGCAGATACATTCTCATTGTGCCCAGAGAGAGAAATATCTGCCTCTACCTAGGATCGAACTCACAGCCTCCTGATTGTGAGGTGAGATCTCCACCTCTAGGCCACCACACCACTCCTTCTAAGTCTCTTTCTCCACCCATTATTCAGCTGTGGGCTATATCCTCTCTTATCTGACCATTCCTTAGGCAATCTTTCTTTACCCCATCTGTCAAAGTCTTTCTCACATACCATTACAGTTAGTTTCATGCATGGCTGGCTGGCTGGGGAATAACACGAGTCCAGATATCTTCAAGTTACCAAGGTTGAGAAATGCTACTCTAGACCTATAAACAGGTGGTCCAGACCAGTGGACCTTCTGGGAGCAGATTTCCTAACCCTATTCTGAATTCCTAGGGGAAAGTCCTGCCATCTGGCTGAGATCTGTAACCTCCTTGCCTTCCCATTGTGACTGTAGACTCTGGAAGAAGATTTGCAATAATTCAACGATAAATCTCCTCATTCTTTGTCATGAAAAATCCCAGCATGTTTTATGCCTTTTTGGCTGACATTTAATATCTGAAAACCCAGCTGTTACTCTGATACTATCAGCCAGAGACAGATCAAAACACTTACTGGTGTCTGCCTGCTGTCATATCAGCACAAAGCAATTCACATCTCTGAAATTCTAGATCTGTGATGGCGAACCCATGGCACGCGTGCCAGAGGTGGCATGCCGAGCCCTCTCTGTGGGCACGTGTGCTGTCGCCCCGGCTCAGCCAGCTGATGGTCGGGTTTCCGAGGCATGCATGCACACTGGGCAGCTGGTGGTTGGGTTTCCGAGGCATGCATGCACACTGGCCAGCTGGTGGTTGGGTTTCCGAGGCATGCATGCACAATGGGCAGCTAATGGTCGGGTTTCCGAGGCATGCATGCACACTGGGCAGCTGGTGGTTGGGTTTCCGAGGCATGCATGCGCACTGGCCAGCTGGGTGTCGGGTTTCCGAGGCATGCATGCACACTGGCCAGCTGGTTGTTGGGTTTCTGAGGCATGCATGCACACTGGTCAGCTGGTTGTTGGGTTTCCAAGGCATGCATGCACACTGGCTAGCTGGTTGTCGGGTTTCCGAGGCATGCATGTGCACTGACCAGCTGATTGTCGGGTTTCCGAGGCATGCATGCACACTGGCCAGCTGCTTGTCGGGTTTCCGAGGCACGCATGTGCACTGGACAGCTGGTTGTCGGGTTTCCGAGGCACGCATGCACACTGGACAGCTGATTGTCGGGTTTCTGAGGCATGCATGCACACCGATCAGCTGGTTGTCGGGTTTCCGAGGCATGCATGCACACCAGCCAGCTGGTTGTCAGGTTTCTGAGGCATGCATGCAAACTGGCCAGTTGGTCATCAGGTTTCTGAGGCACACATGTGCACTGGCCAGCTGGTTGTCGGGTTTCTGAGGCATGCATGCACACTGGCCAGCTAATTGTCAGGTTTCCGAGGCATGCATGCACACTGGACAGCTGGTTGTCGGGTTTCCGAGGCATGCATGCACACTGGTCAGCTGGTTGTCGGGTTTCCGAGGAATGCATGCACACCAGCCAGCTGGTCATCAGGTTTCTGGTGCTCTGGCACGCATGCATACAAGTGCCTTCCAGTTTGGGCACTCTGTGCCTAAAAGGTTCACTATCCCTATTCTAGATAGTCTCCCCCTGAGGGAAAATAGGGTGAAGATCTCACCATTCCTCCAGATCTTTGTCTGGAGCATACAATATGTTGAATCAGTTACATTCTCATAGGAGCTATAGTTTGGATTGGACCAGGACTAAAACTGTCAAGAACATTGACATAAGATAGTGATTTAATCTCCTTCCAACTGGCTTTCAACTATAGATATAAGAAAAATCAAATTCAGATTAGAGTGGTTTGCAGTGATAGCATATAGACTCACATCACTGAAAAAAGTAATAGTGGAATTGAGATACAAAGGATTTTCCAAGCAATTCATCTCAAATGTCAATAAAAAAAAAAATGATGATTTATCCAATGGCCATTTCTCATTGTAATACCAGTGAGTTCCATAATTACCAAATGCTCTTTTGATGGGAAGTGAGGTCATTGCAATCTATTTTCCTGTCTGGCTGTATCATTATAAAATATTTTCATTAAATTTAATTCCATTTTCATTAGATGGAGAGAGGATTGGGTTCTCTTTCTCCCATTTCTTCCACTCCTTTAAAGCCTTCATATCCAGATTAGAATCGTTGTCCAACAAAAGTGATTTCCACTTCTTTGGCAATATATCTGACCGCACATCTTAAAGAAATGAAGACCAACATAAAATGATCAAAGCAGGGACAATGGGCATAGCATTCTCTCCTTCCAAACGGTGCTCAAAATGTAGCTGAAATTCTGTGACTTATTTCTAAGATCTTACCCAATAACTCCAAACACAGGATGCAGTGTATCAATTCTCTTTATTGATCAATGTTTCATTTACAGGTATGTGACTGGAAGTGACCTCTGGATGCCTGGACCATGTCTTAAGTACCTGGGAGGCGGAGGTGAGGTAAGGAGGGGTCAGGGGAGGATCTAGGTGGATGTGTTGTTAACCCTTATCATGCTTGTGGATGGGCAACGGTGGGCATTTATACACAACAAATTCTCCATCTTCTAGACCAAGCAAAGTCATGTAAAAGACTCTTTCAAATGGAGCCCATGTCTATGTCCATGTTGGTTTTGGAGAAGCAATACAGAAATGACATTCATTTATTTATATCCCACCTTTATTATTTTTATAAATCAGGGGTCACCAACCTTTCGGACCTCAGGGACCACTAAATTCATAATTTTAAATCCCGTGGACCGCTAAGATGATCTAACTAATGACTGGCTGGTAGGTAGTCATGTGACTGGATGGGTGAGGTCAACTCAATGTCACTCATGTCAAGGGATGCCTTGCTAGTCTCTACTTGCCCGGAGGGCATTCCCAGCCATTCCTCGCCTCCCCGCCATTCCTCGCCTCCCCGCCAAGGCTCCTTAGGGCCCCAACAGGAAGCAGTTGTTGGAGCTAAGCAGCCACCACGAGAAAGAATTGGCAAAACAGCTGGCTCAGTTCAAATTGGATCTGGCTGAGAAGAAAGCTCAGCAGAAGCACCTCACTGAGGACTACGAGCATAGGCGCCTGGAGATGACCAACTCTGCAGATCTTTTGGGGATCCTTCAAGGTCAACCAGATTCTGCCACTTGCTATAAGGCAAGAGCCCAGCTGGCAAAGCTCACCGATACCCTGATAAAATGTTTCTGCTTTGTTCTAAAGAAATAGATAACCTCCTTTCCCCAACTGCCTCTAATTGATGAGTCTAATCCCTGCTTGGTCCTCTAAATCTCTTTGTTACTATAGTTTCCAGCATTTAGCAAGTCATTATCCTTCTTTGAAGTATTCGGAGATAAAAGCAATGGGGACAACTTGGATAGGAAAAGGATAACATCTATCTGTCACCCTCAAAGAAGCTTCAGAATACAAAAAACCGACCCATTATTTCTCTCGGGGGGGGGGGGGTGAAATAATTCTCCAGGGGTAGCCATTCTTCAGAATTGCCATTAGGACAAATTGTCCTAGCTTCTCCCCCGCCCCCCATTTTCCTACCTTTTTTTTTTTTTCAAAAAAGGGAGGAAGAACTGTCTCTGTTGCCTGGCAACATCCTTCTCCAGTATGTTGTCAAGAGGCCAATATAGTATAACTTGTTAGAAAAAAATTCGGGAGGGGTATTCCTATTTAAGGGACGGGGTGGCTCAGTGGCTAAGATGCTGAGCTTGTCGATTGAAAGGTCGGCAGTTCAGCGGTTCGAATCCCTAGTGCAGTGTAACGGGGTGAGCTCCCGTGACTTGTCCCAGCTTCTGCCAACCTAGCAGTTCGAAAGCAGGTAAAAAATGCAAGTAGAAAAATAGGGACCATCTTTGGTGGGAAGGTGACTTTGGCGTTCCGGGTGACTTTGGCGTTTAGTCATGCCGGCCACATGACCACGGAGATGTCTTCGGACAGCGCTGGCTCTTCGGCTTTGAAACGGAGATGAGCACCGCCCCCTAGAGTTGGGAACGACTAGTACATACGTGTGAGGGGAACCTTTACCTTTTAGTCTGGTGAAAAGAAGGACTAGGGATGACATGATAGCAGTCAAGCTATTCTCCAAAGCACTAACTAGAAGGCAGGACAAGAAACAATGGATGGAAACTAATCAAGGAGAGAAGCAACCTAGAACTGAGGAGAAATTTCCTGGCAGAACAATGAATACACACACACACAGTGGTGGGTTTCAATTTTTTTTACTACGGATTCTGTGGGCGTGGCTTGGTGGGCATGGCATGGCTTGGTGGGCGTGGCTTGATGGATATGGCAGGGGAAGGATACTGCAAAATCTCCATTCCCACCCCACTTCAGGGGAAGGATACTATAAAATCTCCATTCCCTCCCCAATCCAGGGGAAGGTTACTGCAAAATCCTCATTTCCTCCCAATCAGCTGGGACTCGGGAGGCAGAGAATAGATGGGGGTGGGGCCAGTCAGAATTTTTACTACCGGTTCTCCGAACTACTCAAAATTTCCACTACCGGTTCTCCAGAACTGGTCAGAACCTGCTGAAACCCACTTCTGACACACATATATATATCCATCCAAGAATAACTATGTTTTAGAAGAGGTCGTTGCAGAGAAAAATGAGGGTTTTCTCCATGTCTTTGCATATTTGAGATTAAAACTGTTGTCAACCCCTTTCTCCCTAGACCTTATTTTTCAACTGCTGTCATATTATTTTCTTCATTGTTACATTTCATTCTCCATCCATCTTCTCTTCCCGGTCTTTTTGTCGATACCGTGATGAATTAATACTCTACAAGAATCTTACTTGCAAAATCCTCAAATAGTTTCTTTCACTGGAAAAGAACGCTGGGTTGGTTTTTTTATTTTTTGTACCTGATACTCAGGATGCTTCAAACTTCCTTTAAATTTCACTTGATGGAATTTTTGAGTTTACTTCCCTTGCTGGAGGAGTCAGAGGATGCTATCGGTGATCTTCCTCTCCAGAATTTATTCCCTCATTGCCCCATGGTCTGTATGACTGCTCATACATCCTAATTTGGAAGATTTCTAAGAAAGGATTACCATCAGTTAGAATAGAGCTGGAAGGGACCTTGGAGGTCTTCTAGTCCAACCCCGCTGCTCAAGCAGGAGACCCTATACCAGTGATGGCTAACCTTTTTGCCATCACGTGCCAAAAGCGGGGGCAGCACGGGGGGGGGAGGTCATGCACGCGTGTGCCCACACCTATATGTGTCCCACCCCCAGAAATCCAGACATGAGCCCCCGGTGCTGCCCCCGCTTTTGGCATAGTGGGCCCGGTAGGCCTGATGGCATGGTGAGACCAGAAATCGGCAAATGGGCCATTTCCGGCCTCCAGAGGGCCTCCAGGGGGGGAAGGCCATTTTTGCCCTCCCCAGGCTCCTAGAGAGGCTCTGGAGCCTGGGGCGAGCAAAAAACGGGCCTTTCCCATGCCCTCAGACCCTCCGGAGGAAGAAAACAGCCTGTTTCCCTACTACTGGTGGGCCCAGAAGGCCCGAAAATCAGCTGGCTGGCACGCGCATGTGTGCCAGAGCTGAGCTCGTGTGCCCACTGATATGGCTACGTGTGCCACCTGTGGCTCGCGTGCCATAGGTTCGCCATCACGGCCCTATACCATTTCAGACAGGTGGCTGTCCAGTCTCTTCTTAAAAACCTCCAGTGATGAAGCACCTACAGCTTCTGAAGGCCAACTGTTCCACTGGTTAATTGTCCTCACTGTTAGGAAGTTTCTCCTTAATTCCAAGTTGTTTCTCTCCTTGATTAGTTTCCATCCATGGTTTCTTGCCTTGCCTTCTGGTGCTTTGGAAAATAAGTTAACCCCCTCTTCTTTGTGACAGCCCCCTAAACACTGGAATGCCACTCTCATGTCACCCCTAGTCCTTCTTTTCTCAAGACTGGCCAAACCCAATTTCTGCAATTGTTCTTCATATGTGTTTGTCTCCAGACCTTTGATCGTCTTAGTTGCTCTTCTCTGAACTTTTTCCAAAGTCTCAACATCTTTTTTGTAACGTGGTGACCAAATCTGGATGATGTATTCACCATAAAGATGTTTTCTCTTGGGATTTAACTGAAATCTAGAAATCCTGGGATGTCAGGGTTCTGACGGATGCCCTAATTAAATCATGAGCCTCGAGCCGAGCTTCAAAAGAAATCCAGTTACTTATTAGGAGCTTCATGTCTGCATCTTCCAAGTGAAGCCAACTCTGACCCCATATAATTTATGACCCAGGCTTAACCCCGTTTTCCCCCTCCCTCCAGGGTGTGTCATCAGTCACATTCACCAATGGAGTAATTTTGCGGGTTGTAGAGATCACTCCCCTCTGGCTGCTGTGGGTAACCCTGGGAGACAGCCTTGAGAGAGATACGTCTGGAATGTGCTTTTCTTTTTGGCTGCCCTGCTGCTTCGCCGTTTTCCCACGCCTCCTTGCCTACGGCAACTTGAGAGCAGGCCAGGGATGCTTTGCGAGTTGACATGGGAGCCCGTAGGTTGTTGAGCAGATCATTGTGAAATGAATTATAGGAGATGGGTGTAAAACCCTTGACCGTTTCATCGTGAGATCTTAGTGCAGGAACACTCTGTTCCTGAAAAGACATTCTTTCTTCTAGGGAACAAACTGAGAAGAATAGCTAAATCTGACGGAAGGGGTTCTGCGAGTGCAATTATTTTACTGATTTTGGAAGAACTATTTTCCATAATCAGATCAACGGCAATTCAAGAAAGTGTTTGCAATTGGCCCTGTGTTGGAAAAAAGACAAGGCTTTTTATCAACACTGAAGTGTTGCCTTTAGTGTAAAAAGAAACGAGTGAGTATTTTTCATTGCATTTCATTTAGTTGTCAGCATCTACTGGGGGTATATAATGATATGCAGAATTAATACCAGAATTACAAGGGAGTCCTTCACTTACAGCTACGATGGAATGTCATTGTAAGTCACGATGGTTGTAAAGAGAGACACTCCTGCGACCACACCTAGTAATTTTAAGTTTTTGTGACAGTTGTTAAGTGGTCATTAAGGGAATCAATATATTCCTCTGGGTGTTTTTTTTATATATCAGAAACCTTCTGAAAAGGCCAGAAACGGGCAAAAATACATTTGTAAATCGTGACTACATGACTGTAGAATGCTATGACCCATGGTAAAAGTGAGCAGTCACGTGATTGTGGTGTGTGTGTTTGTTTGTTTATGTGTGTATGTATCAGTGGTGAAATCCAAATTTTTTTACTATTAGTTCTGTGGGTGGGGCTTAGTGGGCGTGATGTGGCTTGGGGGGCATGGCAGGGGAAGGATACTGCAAAATCTCCATTCCCACCCACTCCAGGGGAAGGATATGTGGTATCTGGCCTTGCACTCCTGCAGGTCTTCCCTCTGCTTGGAAAGCCTGTGCTTGTAGTCCTCATTGAGGTGCTTCTGCAGAGCCTCCTTCTCAGCCAGATCCAATTTGAACTGAGCTGTTTTGCCAACTCTTTCTCGTGGTGGCTGCTTAGCTCCAATAACTGCTTCCTGTTGGAGCCCTAGCTGCCTGCAATTACTTGCTGGTTCGAATCTCGCCAAGGCTCAAGGTTGACTCAGCCTTCCATCCTTTCTAAGGTAGGTAAATTGAGGACCCAGTTGTGGGGGCAATAAGCTGACTTTGTATAAATATACAAAAGGATGAAGGCTATTGCTTAACGCATTGTAAGCCGCCCTGAGTCTCCGGAGAAGGGCGGCATATAAATCAAATTAAAAAAAAATAATAATTATGAATTTAGTGGTCCCTGAGGTCCGAAAGGTTGGTGACCCCTGTTCCAGACGACCCGAAAGAGCGACATGATTGAAAATGTGAAAAATAGCCCCGTGAGTTATATTTAATTAATTAATCAATTACCTTTAAAATTAATTCGAATCAAATCACATCGAGGCCTGCGTTCTTCTAGGTTCAGGCTGTGCGGTAAATCACAGTTATAAAGCATATGAATTATGGTAATACAATTTGGAAATATATCCCCCAAAATCTGGCAGCCTTCCCTGTCTCATCAGGCTAGCAGTACCGAAGCCTCTGGGTGGACAATTTTCCTTTCCAGCACATCAGCTGAGTAAAGACTTTTCAAGTAGAAAATGTCTGAATTAGCAAAGCTGTTTTATTCTCGTTCGGTACGTGAAAATTTTCTCCCCATCTGACTCTTGTAAACACTTCAGGAAAAAAAAAAAAAGCCCATTTAGGGTTGGGAGAAATTAAGCAGTGACACTTTGGGGAAATTGATAACAAATAGTCACACCATCGCTGCTTTTTAACCTCACCAGTATATTAAGACAAAGTAAACATCAGGGAGATCACAAGAAAAAGAGGCAGATTTAGTGGCGGGAGAGAATATTCAATATGCAGAACAAATGCAGCATAAATCTACATACTGCTAATGGGAAACACTTTCTAGAAGCCCCATCCAGGCTGAATATTAAGTGCAATAAACAGGAATCATAACAAAGGTTTACTTTTTTTCTTTTCTTTTTTTCACTGCCAGGAATGATATTACAGGAATCATGAAGCAAAGGTGCTCCTGTCATTCGTCGAGACATAGATCAACGGGAAAGCTGTAAGGTAGTCCGTTGGAAACGTTGTTCATTCAAAACACGTCTCGGTGTTCAACTCCCATTGATGAGTTGGACACCAGGAGCCTTGTAAAATTCCTTCCTAGATTCGTAGGCCAAGAAATGGGAAGGAAAGATTTCTCGGAGTTACTCCAGGGAGTGGAGAACTTTTATTTATTTATATAGTAGACGTCCCCAACCGTCAGGCCATGGACTCGGGGGTAGGATTCTACTGGATCGGACCGGTTCGGACGAAGCGGTAGCTCCGATGATCAGCTGGGAGCGAACCGGTTCGCTCCAATGATCAGCTGGGAGCGAACCGCTCCATTCACTCCAATGATCACGTCGGCCTGCCCATCCGCCCCTGAGCTTTACTTACCTTTATCTTCTCAGCTGATCGGCATGGCAGAGCAGAGTAGTAACACAGAAGGTTAGTATTTGTAAAACTGCGTGTGGGTGCGCGAAGCTCGCTATCACCGAACCGATTGTTAAACCGGCAGCATCCCACCACTGCATGGACTGGTAGCGTGTCTATTAGGAACCAGGCCGCACAGTTGGAGTTGAGTGGCAGGCAAGCATTTGAATCAGAAAAGAGGTGGAAGGGACCTTAGAGGTCTTCTAGTCCAATCTCCTGCTCATGCAGGAGACCCTATACCCGTGATGGCGAACCTATGGCATGCATGCCACAGGTGGCACGTGGAGCCATATCGATGGACACACGAGCTCAGCTCCGGCGTGCATGCGCCCGTTGGCCAGCTGATTTATGGGCTTTTTGGTCCCACCGGAAGTCAGGAAAAAGGCTGTTTCCGGCCTCCGCAGGGATTCCGGGGGAATGGGGAAGGCCATTTTTGCCCTCCCCAGGCTCCTAGAAAGGCTCTGGAGGCCTACCTTGCTATTGCATGCCGAAAGTGGGGGGAGCACGGGGGGGTCACATATGCATGTGCGGGGGATGAGGCGTATAGAATTATGGGTGTGGGCACATGCATGAGCGCCCCCCCACGCACTCCCCCCACTTTCGGCACCTGATGGCAAAAAGGGTAGCTGTCACTGCCCTATACCATTTCAGACAGGTTGCTGTCCAGTCTTTTCTTAAACCCCACCCCCAGTGAATAAAAAGTTAGAATTTTTATTAAAAAAATGATTCCAAGTAAAGACTCTGAAGCAAGCATTTTTCAAAGTTGTATTTACTAGAATAGGTAAACTGGCACATCTGGGAAAACCCGAATCTGAGAGGTCGGGGTTTTCCCTCAGTAAATTAAAACCCCCAAAACCTCCATTCCCTCCCCACTCCAGGGAAGGATACTGCAAAATCCCCATTCCCTCCCTACTCCTGGAGGAAGGATACCGCAAAATCTCCATTCCCACCCCACTCTGGGGCCAGCCAGTGGTGGTATTTGCCGTTTCTCTGAACTACTCAAAATTTCCGCTACTGGTTCTCCAGAACCTGTCAGAACCTGCTGGATTTCACCCCTGCATTGTTTATAGCCCACAGTTAATGTGTTGGCTACGGACAGGACTTGTTTGTTTGTTTTGTTTTATTGGATTTATATACCGCCCTACTCCCGAAGGACTCAGGGCGGTGAACAGCCACAGAATAAAACACATAAATACAAAAATTTAAAATAGAATAAAAACGAATTAAATAATTTGGCTGAGACAAATTTAAAATACCCAATAATTTAAAAACAAATTAAAATTTACATTTAAAAGGGGAAAAGATTTAGGCCAGGCCAGCTTGATGAAATAAGAGAGTCTTGAGCGCGCGACGGAAGGTGCGCAGATCCGGGATCCTCCGTATCTCCGGGGGGAGCTCGTTCCAGATCGTAGGTGCCCCCACAGAGAAGGCTCTCCCCCTGGGGGCCGCCAGTCGACATTATTTGGCCGACGGCACCTGGAGGAGACCCTCTCTATGGGAGCGTACTGCTCGGTGGGATGCTATTTGTGGTAGCAGGCGGTCCCGTAGATAACCAGGTCCTAAGCCATGGAGCGCTTTAAAGGTGATAACCAAAACCTTGAAGCGCACCCGGAAGACCACCGGGAGCCAGTGCAGCTCGCGCAGGAGAGGTGTTACATGGGAACGCTATGTCGCTCCCATAACCATCCGCGTGGCCGCACTCTGCGCCAGTTGGAGCCTCCGGGTGCTCCTCAAGGGGAGCCCCATGTAGAGGACTTAAAGGTAGAGGGCATCAGCGACACAATCGCTGGCCATTTTGTAGGCAGTTGTCCTCTCACAGGATGCCACATCCTTTGATCTTCTTCTGTAAGGCAGGCATGATATGGGGGGGGGTGTTTAGGACTTATTTCAAGCCCTTTGAAATCCCCACAAAAATTCTAGGGATGCTAATGTGAAAGTTTTAAGTTGCTCGTGTGCTTTCAGAGGAAAACTACGTTAAATAAAAGATATGGAAGAGAGGGGGGAGGGAAGTCAACTCTACAAAGTAAGTAGGACCATCTGCCACTTTTCAAAAAAAAAAACCTAAGCTTCAAAACACCACCGAAAGAATTAATAAAATCGCTCTCGAAGCAGCCTGAGAATTCAGTCGAAAACAAAAGCTTCTCTTGTGAGATGGGGAGTGGGGGGGGGGAGATTATTCTGGAAATGGGGAAAACAGATTTCAGTGCAGAAATATTCAACCTCTGAGCTTTCTCGTTCTCCTGAGATTCGTCCTACAGTTGTTTCACAAATAGGATCTGGGATTCTTACATCTAAACCTACTTCTAAGGAGGCATGATGAGGAGGATGCAGGAGTGAAGATTCTCCGGTGGGGATACCTGCGATAACAGCCTCTTTACGGAGACTCAGCGACTACCTTCTTCAGGTGTTTTTTCATTGCTTCCCAAGGGGAAGGCATCACAGAATTTAGATCATCCCATTTTCTGGATCACACGATGCTCAGAGCTCTTCTTACAAGAAGAGGGAGACAAAAAGAAGAGGGAGTCAAGCTATCCTCCAAAGCACCCGAGGGCAGGACAAGAAGCAATGGGTGGAAACTAATCAAGGAGAGAAGCAACTTAGAACTCAGGAGAAATTTCCTGACAGTGAGAACAATTAATCAGTGGAACAACTTGCCACAAGAAGTTGTAAATGCTCCAACACTGGAAGTTTTTAAGAAGATGTTGGATAACCATTTGTCTGAAGTGCGGTAGGGTTTCCTGCATAAGCAGGGGGTTGGACTAGAAGACCTCCAAGGTCCCTTCCAACTCTGTTATACTATTCTATTCTATTCTATTCTATTCTATTCTATTCTATTCTATTCTATTCTATTCTATTCTATTCTATTCTACTCTACTCTACTCTACTCTACTCTACTCTACTCTACTCTACTCTATTCCCATTCCCATTCCATTCCATTCCATTCCATTCCATTCCATTCTATAAGATTGTCAAGCTCAGCGACATATCCAATTCCCGCAATGGCTCTTCATATGTTTTAGCCTCTAGTCCCTTAATCATCTTTCTTGCTCTTCTCTGCACTCTCTCCAGAGTCTCAATATATTTTTTTATAGACTAGAAGACCTCCAAGGTCCCTTCCAACTCTGTTTATTCTATTCTATTCTATTCTATTCTATTCTATTCTATTCTATTCTATTCTATTCTATTCTATTCTATTCTATTCTATTCTATTCTATTCTATTCTACCCTACTTACTACTCTACCCTACCCTACCCTACCCTATTCTATTCTATTCTATTCTATTCTATTCTATTCTATTCTATTCTATTCTATTCTATTCTATTCTACTCTATTCCCATTCCCATTCCCATTCCCATTCCCATTCCATTCTATTCTATAAGATCATCAAGCTCAGCAACATATCCAATTCCCGCAATGGCTCTTCATATGTTTTAGCCTCTAGTCCCTTAATCATCTGTCTTGCTCTTCTCTGCACTCTCTCCAGAGTCTCAACATCTTTTTTTATATCATGGCAACCATAACTGGATGCAGTATTCTAGGTGTGGTCTTACCAAGGCATTATAAAGCGGCAAGAAGAACTGGGCCATACAGAGAGGTCCTTGTGTGTGTTCTGAGGGCTGCTGTTTCATGCAGAGGAATGAGGGGGGGGGGGGGAAATGATGCTTTAGACAGGATTTTAGCTCTGTCTATTGTGATGAGCTTGGTCTGTTGTTGTTTTTTCCAGCTGTGTTTATTTACACTCACTTGCTTGCACCTTGTTTAAACAGAGGCAGAAGAATTTCAAATAAAGGCCTTGAGTGATTTGAAATATTATGGTGCATGCTGCAGTGTTTTGAAACCATCCTGCTAAATTCCTCGCTGGAGCCAATTTGACTGCCTTTCAACAGCTCAAGGAAGGGGGGGGGGGGGGTAACAACGTGTCTGTGTGTGAACCAACCCAACTCATTCCTGGGCTCTGCCTCTTCTGCCCCCATCAAGGAAGAGCAGCAGGTTCAGCCAGAACTAGGCGAAGGTATGGGGGCAAAATCTCCAGGCAAATGGCTGTTTTTATCACAAGCATTTGAGAAAACCCCCCCCCCCCTTTTTTTTTTCATGCTTAGAGCTTTTTGCACTACTTTATTATGCTGCTGGCTTTTCTTTGATGTATGTTCTGCATAGATCTTTTTTTTAAAAATCTGTTGCAGTGCTTTTAAAAATGGAAGTAGTTGTTCATTGTTTTGTATGTTCTGTCTTGGATGTACTTGTCCACTAGGAGGGAGGGAGGGAGGGAGGGAGGGAGGGAGGAAGGAAGGAAGGAAGGAAGGAAGGAAGGAAGGAAGGAAGGAAGGAAGGAAGAAATTAGAAATATAGAAGAACACATTCCTCTTAGGCAGCTAAGCTTTCAGGAGAAGGGGAAGGGAGAGGGGGAGGGGGAGGAGGAGGAGAAGAAGAAGAGGAAGGGGAAGAAGAAGAAGAAGAGGAGGAGGAGGAGGAGGAAAGGAAGGAATAGAAAGAAGAAGAGGGGAGGAGGAGGAAGAAGAAAAAGAGGAGGAGAAGGAGGAAGGGAGGAGGAGGAGGAGGAGGAGGAGGAGGAGGGGAAGAGGAACAGGAAGAAGAAGAAGAAGAAGAGGAGGAGGAGGAGGAGGAAGGGGAAGGAATAGAAAGAAGAAGAAGAAGAGGAGGAGGAGGAGGAGGAAGAAGAAAAAGGAGGAGGAGGAGGAAGGGGAAGGGGTGGAGAAGAAAGAAGAAGAAGAAGAAGAGGAGGAGGAGGAGGAGGAGGAGGAGGAGGAGGAGGAGGAGGAGGAGGAGGAGGAGGAGGAGGAGGAGGAGGAAGGAATAGAAAGAAGAAGAAGAAGAGGAGGAGGCGGAAGAAGAAAAAGAGGAGGAGGAGGAAGGGGAAGGGGGAGGAGAAGAAAGAAGAAGAAGGAGGAGGAGGAGGAGGAGGAGGAGGAGGAGGAGGAGGAGGAGATCTTTAGCACTTGGTAATTTTACATTTTCTGGAAATCTTTCTGCCTATTCAGCTGTGATGGATTCAGTAACATGACATGGGTAGTGTAGTTGAAAGGAACTGTTTCACAAGAAGTGTATTCCGTACACTCCTTAACTTAAAGAAGGCCCAAAGCAATACAATAAAACTCAGTTTACCGCACTTTAGGGCAACAAACTTTGGATGCACTGAGACAGTTCTCGACCAGAATTTACTTAGAACCAACGACCAATCCTAGCATCCGAAGTTGTCCAGATGAAGTACTTAAATTTTCATCAGCTTTCATTATCTTTGCATCCCTGAATGATTTTATAGACTAGCTGAAAATCCCCGCCTATGAGCTAGTAATCTATGCCTCCAGAGCCTGTCTCTATAGGACTCCAATATTCTACCATCAAATCCTGATTAAGTTGCAGATGTATTTGAATTATCATTATTAAATAAAGATGTTGGACTACACCTCACAAAGCCTTGCAGCTTCCTTACCGCTATTTCCTAAAGCGGATATATTTTATGTCTATCTTCTTCACATCCTGGGTATCTGCACGCAGATAAAATGCCTAATTCTCGGTCAAATCACAGCAGCATGTTCTAAAAGAAATTGAGGAGAATAAGCAAGGGGAGATGGGAGGTGATCAAATTTGTTTTCTTATTTGGGAAAGTTTAGGAGTTTGTCAACATTCCAAGTATATGGGTTTCTTTTTTTCTGATAAAAGTCATCCAGATTGTAGTGAGCAAATAGTCAAAGAACTCAAGATACTTTACATAGTAAATAACCAAGACCAGCTAGAATAGAATAGAATAGAATAGAATAGAATAGAATAGAGTAGAATAGAATAGGATAGGATAGGATAGGATAGGATAGGATAGGATAGGATAGGATAGGATAGGATAGAATAGAATAGAATAGAATAGAATAGAATAGAATAGAATAGAATAGAATAGAATAGAATAGAATAGAATAGAATTTGTTTATTGGCCAAGTGTGATTAGACACACAAGGAATTTGTCTTGGTGCATACACTCTCATAGAATAGAATAGAATAGAATAGAATAGAATAGAATAGAATAGAATAGAATAGAATAGAATAGAATAGAATAGAATAGAACAGAACAGAACAGAACAGAACAGAACAGAACAGAACAGAAAAGAAAAGAAAAGAAAAGAAAAGAAAAGAAAAGAAAAGAAAAGAATTTTTTATTGGCCAAGTGTGATTGGACACACAAGGAATTTGTCTTGGTGCATACACTCTCAGTGTACATAAAAGAAAAGATACATTCATCAAGAATCATATGGTACAACACTTAATGATAGTCATATAGGGCACAAATAAGCAATCAGGAAACAATCAATATCAATATAAATCGTAGGATACAAGCAACAAAGTTATAGTCATACAGTCATAAGTGGAAGGAGATGGATGATGGGAATAATGAGAAGATTAATAGTAGTGCAGATTTAGTAAATAGTTTAGTAAATATAATGCAATGCAATGCAATGCAATGCAATGCAATACAATACAATACAATACAATACAATACAATACAATACAATACAATACAATACAATACAATACAATACAATACAATACAATACAATACAATACAATACAATGCAGAGGGGATACTCCAGCATCTGTACGATACAATGAGCTTGAACTCTATAGTCCTGTTGTGGCCCCGCCCTCTGAGCCTGTCCCATCGGAGGAAGAAAGCTCCGAGCATGAGGAAGAGGAGTCAGCCAGGCCTCCCTCTCCAGGCCCCTCCCCTCTGACACTGTCTCAGGTGCCGGCCGAGGGAGAGGAGATCAGTAGGAAGACAGCTGGCTCGGATCAGAGTGACGAAGAAACATCATTCCTGGACGCACGCCTCCGAAGGCGTGATAAACGTTTGCAGCAGTTTAGGAGGCATGCTAGGGATTAGAACTGAGTCACTGGACCACACCCCAGAGACTATATAATAGAGGGTAGTGGTCAGTGATCCTTGTGACGAACAAAAGTAAACCTTGGATAGTCACTAAAGCCTCATCCGGAACTGCGGAGAGAAATATTATTTCTGCTTGGACTTTTTTGTACGTTAAGTATCTTATCTTTCTGTTTGTGAAAATAAAGGCATTTGGCAGACGGTGTGTCTATCGCTGCCAAGTGGGAGATAAGACCTGGGTGCGTTCCAAAGTGTTTCCTTAACCTTCGGCTGGCTGTGTTTGTGTGTGTGTGGGTACGGGGACAGATCAAGTCCATGGTTGGCTATGACCCAACTAGGTAACAACATCAAGAGCCGCGGTGGCGCAGTGGTTAGAATGCAATTCTGCAGGCTACTTCTGCTGACTGCCAGCTGACTGCAGTTAGGCAGTTCGAGTCTCACCGGCTCAAGATTGATTCCCATCCTTCCGAAGTCAGTAAAATGATTGTTGGGGGAAAGATGCTGACTTTGTAAACCGCTTAGAAAGGGCTGTAGAGCACTGTGAAGCAGTATATAGGTCTAAGTGTTTCTGCTATTGCTATCACCAGTCTATCATTGGCGCTAATGATGTTACTTAATTGGGTCATGAAATGCCTGCAAGAAAATAACCACACTCAGAAAGCATCAAGGACTCCACAGTCAACCATGAGCTACAAATGTTCTCTTCTATTGGTAGAACTCACTTGGTTTTCTCTAAAGGCGTTGAGATGAATGGATACTAAGATAATAGTGTAGTCTTGCTCTCTGCATCTTGAAATAAGAGTACAGGTAATCCTATGCACGGTTTAACAATCATTTGATGTAGTGGTTAAGATGCTAGTCTAGAAACTAGGAGACTGTGAGTTCTAGTCCTGCCTTAGGCAGGAAAGCCAGCTGGGTGACTTTGGGCTAATTGCCAGGAGATGGTGAGTGCTAGTCCCACATTAAGCATGAAAGCCAGTTGGTGACTTTGGGCCAATTACTAGGAGACAGTGAGTTCTAGTCTAGGCTTGGGCATGAAAGCCGGCTGATGACTTTAGACCAATCACCAGGATATGGTGAGTTCTAGTCCTGCCTTAGGCATGAAAGCCAGCTGGGTGACTTTGGACTAATCACCAGGAGACTGTGAGTTCTAGTCCTACCTTAAGCATGAAAGCTGGCTGGTGACTTTGGGCCAATTACCAGGGGACAGTGAGTTCTAGTCTAGGTTTAGGCATGAAAGTTGGCTGATGACTAGATCAATCACCAGGATAAGGTGAGTTCTAGTCCTTCCTTAGGCATGAAAGCTGGCTGGGTGACTTCAGGCCAATCACTCTCTCTCAGCCCAATGCACCTCACAGTGTGTTGTTGGGGGTGGGGAACAGGAGGAGGAAGGGGGTATGATGTTGTAGTTGCCACCTTGAGTTACTTATAAAGTAATAAAGAAGGGATTAAAAAAACCTTAATACATTAAATAAATAAAATAGGGCTGGCCCAACCTACCCTCCAGTTTTCACATATCCTGGCAGTTCAGGTGGAATTGTCCACCTGATTCCATTTGAAGTGTGAAAACCAGTAGCTGGCTAAATTGTGAGCCATGGCACCTAATCAAGATGGATAGACAGAGAGAGAGAGACATTTTCAGTATGACTTTGAGTAAAAAATTAGGACCAAAGAGGCTAGTGAGCAAACAGTGATATGAGTTGGAAACTAATTTCTTCATTTTGTTCTCTTAACGTAGCCTCACTTTCTTTTCACTCCTTCCTTCCTTTCATCCATCTGACTAACTGGAGTCCAAACCATGATGGAAGTGTAGGATTTGTTATTAAGGTGGGAGAAACTTGATTAGTGGCCAATATCTTCTGTTAATGCGGGCCTCTTGTGATGGCATCAAATATCCAAAGCTTTATAATCCCACATTTTCTCATCAGTATGAAAATGACTAATATCGATAAGAATGATTAGATTTTTTTAAAAAAAACCATCCATCACTGTCTAGGTCACTTTTCTTTCTATCCTTAGGAGTGTCACATTTCAACCTCATAAAATCCACGGCAGGAGAAATTAAATCCATTCCCTCTTAATACAATAAATCAACAGATTAATTTCCTGTTTAATCAATTCCTGCCATGTTTCAGAAATGAATTTTTCTTTTTTTTTTTTTAATAGGAAAGGCAACGAGCAGAGAGAGAGATTCTCCCAATGGTTGCCAAGTCTTTATATTGAGCAGCTCTTCATTTAATTGGTGAATTTCATAGGTAAGGGGTTTTAAATTGGGGAAAGCCATTAGGGATTTAATTTTGTTTTAAATGTATTTTAATGTTTATATTGTATGTTTTTTAATCTTGGCTGTTCACTGCCCCGAGTCCTTCGGGAGAGGGGGCGATATAAAAATTTAAATAAATAAATAAATAAATAAATTTTCAATATATAATGCATATATTTTAAAAGGAAAATTTTGTGATGGAGGGACCATGTATTCCAGTAAAATGGAAGACTTTCTTTTAATAATATTTAATAATATTGGCAATATTTTTAAGGTAACTTAACTGAATATTTTTAAGTTAACATAAAGACTGCAAAAGAATCTACAAGATCAGATCCCATTATTGGCCATCACTAATTACTCATGGCTTTGTTGATTATTTATCTATCTATCTATCTATCTATCTATCTATCTATCTATCTATCTATCTATCTATCTACTATCTACCTACCTACTGTACCTACCTACCTACCAGTGGTGGTTTTTTTTTAATTTGATTTATATGCTGCCCTTCTCCGGAGACTCAGGGCGGCTTACAATGCGTTAAGCAATAGCCTTCATCCATTTGTATATTTATACAAAGTCAGCTTATTGCCCCCACAAACTGGGTCCTCAATTTACCCACCTTAGAAAGGATGGAAGGCTGAGTCGACCTTGAGCCTGGGGAGAATTGAACTCGCAGTAATTGCAGGCAGCTGGATGTTAAATGCTGCCTTTAGGAGGCATTAGCCTCCTACGCCACTCAGGCTCCTCTGTTCGGACCAGTTTGTGAGAACCGGTAGTAAAACTGGCAGGAGGAGACATCGTCATCAGAGATCTGCGCATGCGCAGAAGCGAGCGTGCATGCATGATCCCCTTGCAATCCCGTTGTGAACCAGTAGTAAAGGTAAGTAGAACCCACCTCTGCTACCTACCTACCACATGGCAACAATCAGGTCTTGAACACAGGCCTGCTGATTGTCAGCCCAGCATCCTAAGCAGGTGAGCCACCACACTGCAATTCAACTCAACTCAACTCAACTCAACTCAACTCAACTCAACCCAGCTCAGCTCAAAGGTAAACTAATTTAGTAGGGAAATGAAGCATTCACCCTCCAGTCATACAAAGTGAGGAAGCAATAAGAAGGATGAACTTGCAAATTAGAAACTTTCAATAGACAAATGCCCCCATTAGCACGGGTAATTTACAGATGTCCATAAATCACACCCACGCAGGAGCACAATGCATCAAGCACTAGGACAGATTTACAGGCCAAAGTCAGCGTTTGACTGGGATCAACTGAGCAAAAGATTCTAGTTCCAGAATAAATATTTGGTAAGAAGGAAGTCCCAACAAAGAGCAACTCTACGAATGCATGGGTGGGTGAGTGGAGATGATACATCAGCTCACAAACACCAGTGACTGAATAACTCAAACTGTCAACACATCTTTTCACACATCTATTCCTCCCCTCCTTCCACTCACTAAATTTCTTGTCTGAACAAAGCTGTAATCACGGAGGAACTCATTGTTAAATTATGTTAGAAACCAGCCTGACCCAATCATTTCCATTGCTGGAAGTAATTCATAAGTGTGATAGTTTCATTATCGGATACCTCACACTACATGCCCGGTGAAGAATGCTGCTTGCACATGATAAATAGGAAGTATGTGCCAATGAATAATGCAATGTTATGGATGGATGATGTGCCGCGGAATAAACGCAGATGCTAATGTCCTTGGATGTTGCGGTGGGCTGTGACTTCCTGCTCCCTTTTCAAGGCAGCAGGTGGGAAGATGAAACATGGAAAGGAGGTGAAATTATAAATCTGCAGACTGAGATGTGGGGCACCAGAACGCCCATCCAGGAACAAAAAATCAAGACATGGAAACTTCTCACAGTTGTCCTCCTAAGCAGCCACCAGCACCAATTTCGCACAAGATCAGATCGCACACAACACTATGAAGTGATGTTTGAATGAAGGCAAATTTCCTGAAGAAAGACCCGTATAGCAATAGCATTTAGACTTATATACCATATACTAAGAATTTATATACAGTTCTAGGCTGCATAAACAGAGGGATAGAATTGAGATCACGTGAAGGGTTAATAACTACTTTATAATACCTTGGTAAGGCCACATTTGGAATACTGCATCCAGTTTTGATTGCCACAATGTAAAAAAAAGATGTGGAGACTCTAGAAAGAGTGCAGAGAAGAGCAACCAGGATGATTAGGGGACTGGAGGCTAAAACATATGAAGAATGGCTGCAGGAATTGGGTATGTCTATTTGATGAAAAGAAGGACAAGGGGAGACATGAAAGCAGTCTTCCAATATCTCAGGGGCTGCCCCAAAGAAGAGGGAGTCAAGCTATTCTGCAAAGCACCTGAGGGCAGGACAAGAAGCAATGGGTGGAAACTCATCAAGGAGAGAAGCAACTTAGAACTAAGGAGAAATTTCCTGATAATTAGAACAATTAACCAGTGGAGCAACTTGCCTCCAGAAGTTGTGAATGCTCCAACAATGGAAATTTTTAAAATGTTGGATAACTATTTGTCTGAAATGGTGTAGGGTTTCCTGCTTAAGCAGAGGGTTGGACTAGAAGACCTCCAAGGTCCCTTCCAACTCCTATTCTATTCTATTCTATTCTATTCTATTCTATTCTATTCTATTCTATTCTATTCTATTCTATTCTATTCAGTGGTTTGCAGAGTGCAACATATTGCCCCCAACAATCTGGGTCCTTATTTTACTGACCTCAGAAGGGCAGAAGGCTGAGTCTATGAAGGCTATCAAGGTAAAGATTTTAATTGGGTTTTAAAAATGGGATTTTAAATTTGGGGTTTTAAATTGAGCCTACCATTTAATAATTTTAATTTATTTTAAATTCTGTCTGACTTTGTGCTTTTAATCAGGCTGTACACTGCCCTGAGTCCTCCGGGAGAAGGACTTATTTATTAATAAATAAATAAATAAATAATAAATAAATAAATGAATGAATCAACCTTGAGCCAGTCAGTATCGAGCTTCTTGCAGTTGGCAGAATTAGCCTGCAATACTGCATTCTAACCGCTGTGACACCATGGCTCTATGCAAGTTCATGCCCCCCCCCGTCAGAAAGACTGCCAATAGAAGAGAATATTCATAATTCAGGGTTGAACTGTGGAGTACTTGGAAATCTTTCAGCTTCAATGTTTTCTTGCAAATGTTTCATTACCCAACTAGGTAACATCATGAGTGCAAGAAGGCAAGTCCACTTCCTTCTAGCACCAATGATGTTACCAAGTTGGCTAATGGAATGTCTCAAGAAAATAACCAAGCTCAGAGAGCACTAAGGGCTCCTTAGGGCCCCACAGAAATATGATCTTGAAATGCTACAGCTTGAAGATACTCGGCTCCAAAAGAACAGTCACGCCCGCCATATTACACATGTCTGGAGTTATGAATGAGATCTAAATTAGAACATCTTTGTAGATCATTAAAAGCTAGGCTGTATTTCTTATTCTCTTGTGGCATCCCTTATTTTACAAGACCTCTTCCAATGCAACAGTACATTGTAAATATTCTAGTAGCAAGCCAAGGTTGTACGATTTGAATGAGCCATTGGCCCCTAATAATCTTGAGTGGGTGGGGGGTTGTTCATCTTCTATATTTATTTTTGGGGTGTTATGATGCATTTTGAAACGAAATATCTTATCATACATATCTTGACAGCAGCAAGACTACTGTTCGCTCAAAACTGGAAATTAGACCAACTCCCATCCAAAGACAAAATCGTTGCAAAGATAACAGAGTGTGCCAAAATGGACAGATTGACGCTGGAACTCCAGGAAAAGGAAGAAAGCGAATACTATCTTGTATGGCACCAATGGTATCAATGGCTGGAAAGGAAAATCAGCCAAAATGTAGAGGACAGAAATTAGGGTAAAGACTTGCTTAAGGAGATGAACTCATAAGAAATGTAAATTTGTAGTGTAAAGTTACAACATTGGAATTAGATATTTAATAATCACTCTTTATTAAACTACATAAGCTCAATGACATATACTCTGTTGATGACAAAAACGTATATGTAAAATGTTAGGTGGGTTTGTAGGTGGTGGGTTTTTTGTTTGTCTTTGTATTGTATTGTATTGTATTGTCTTTATATCTGTGTTTATATTTTAATAATAATAATAATAATAAAAAGAACATCTTTGTAGATCATTTCTATATGGTTCTCAGGGACATGGTGGCTCAGTGGCTAAGAAGCTGAGCTTGTAGATCGAAAGGTCGGCAGTTCAGCGGTTCGAATCCCTAGTGCCGTATAACGGGGTGAGCTCCCATTACTTGTCCCACTTATGTTTGCCACGATATAAAAAAAAGATGTTGAGACTCTGGAAAGAGTGCAGAGAAGAGCAAGAAAGATGATTAAGGGACTAGAGGCTAAAACATATGAAGAACCATTGCGGGAATTGGATATGTCGCTGAGCTTGTCAATCAAAAGGTCGGCAGTTCAGCGGTTCAAATCTCTAGTGCCGGGTGATCGGGTGAGCTCCCGTTACTTGTCCCAGCTTCTGCCAACCTAGCAGTTCGAAAGCACGTAAAAAATGCAAGTAGAAAAATAGGGACCACCTTTGGTGGGAAGGGAACAGCGTTCCGTGCACCTTTGGCATTGAGTCATGCCGGCCACATGACTACAGAGACGTCTTCGGACAGCGCTGGCTCTTCAGCTTTGAAATGGAGATGAGCACTGCCCCCTAGAGTCGGAAATGACTAGCACGTACGTGCAAGGGGAACCTCTACCTTTACCTTATATTGTTCTCAGTCTTCTGGGTTTGGAGTAGTTTATAAGCAGTGTGGATGGATGGATGAATGGATGGATGGATGGATGGATGGATGGATGGATGGATGGATTCATTTAAGAGCCCAGACAAATAGATATGGGATCCAATAGATCTCTTCCTCCCCCAATTCATGCAAGGTTTTTTTTTTATTTATTTAAATTCTCATGATTATCATTCATCTTGAAATGAAAAGGCCCTTTTTTCATCTTTCCTTTCCTGAACTTTCTAAGTAAATCTGACAACTGCTAATAGGATGGAAGAACCGTACTATTGTCGTTATTAAGTTGTAAGATTCAATTCTCAGCTGAATTACTACGTGTGGAATGAAGGCAGTCTTCTGAGGCATCTGATCTACTTGATAAAACATGCATTTTCACAAGAGCAGGAATTTGATATAAAGTTTGGGGCTCCATCTAAAGCATTGATTTTTAGCATTATGCAAGTGAAAATAGGCCGAGTATTTTGTAAAAGGAATCATTTTCTCAAAACTGTTTTCTCTCCTTCCTTGCTGCATGCCGCTAAAGCTTTTATTTCTGTATTTTTTAAAAAAAAATCATATCATGGTTTGCCTTTCATGGATGTCAGATCTGGAATGGTGGTTACCTGAATAGAGAAATAATAGGTCTATAAAGTAAGACTACACCTAGAGTACTGCATCCAGTTTCCAGGTCACCACACTATAAAAAAGATGTTGAGACTCTAGAAAGAGTGCAGAGAAGAGCAACCAGGATGATTAGGGGACTGGAGGCTAAAACATACGATGAACAGTTGCAGGAACTAGGAATGGCTAATCTAGTGAAGAGAAGGACCAGGGGAGACACGATAGTAATAGGTATCAGGATATCTAGACTTCGGTCTGACTTAAGCGTAGTACATAAAATTATCTGCCACAATGTCCTTCCTGTCAATGACTACTTCAGCTTCAACCACAACAATACACAAGCAAATAATACATTCAAACTCAAGGTAAACTGCTCCAAACTCGTTTGCAGAAAATACGACTTCAGCAACAGAGTGGTCAATGCCTGGAATGCACTACCTGATTCTGTGGTTTCTTCCCTAAACCCCCAAAACTTTAACCTTAAACTCTACTGTTGACCTCACCCCATTCCTAAGAGGTCTGTAAGGGGCGTGCATAAGCGCATCAGCGTGCCTACCATCCCTGTCCTAATATTCCTTTTTACTTACTCTTTTCATGTATTCAAATTATGTTTATACTCTTACCTGTTATCTTATACATGCTTGACAAAATAAATAAATACAATAATCAATCAATCAATCAATCAATCTTGGAGGTGTCTGTGAATTCATTGCTCTTCAAAGTGCATCACCTTGAATGGTTGAAGAATGTGGAGCATTGGCACATGGAACAATTGAACACTGTCCTGGCTGTTTCCCGGCAATCTGGGTGAAAGCCAGAGAACTGATTTCATGACCAAATATGAAGATAAATGAACCGTTTTCTGTTTATTGTTTGTCAGAGTCTTGTTAGGCTGTGCAAGTGAATCCTGCATAATCCAACTTTATCCTTTCAGTTATTGAGACAAATTAATTTCATTTTCCTAGGTGGGCTCTATTTTTTTTTCCATTATTTAATTACATTTATAGGGCAGCCCATCTAAGAAAAAGTGACTCTGGTCCATGCACAACCATTGTTAAATAGGACAGTCGTGGGATTCAAATAATTTAACAACCGGTTCTTTGCCCTAGTGACTGGGTGGGTGGGCGTGGCCATGGAGGGTGTGGCCAGCGGGTGTAACAGGCAGCACTTGGCCTCCTGCACCCCCGTGGGAGCAAAAACAGATCGTGAGGGGCTGCGCCGCACCCCCGTGCCCCATTTTGGGCCTAGTAGGCCTCCCTGCACTTACCTGGGAGCCAAAACGGGTTGTGTGGGGACTCCAGGAAGGGGTGGGGTGGGGAGGGGAAGGGAGGGGCCAGACAGCAATTTAACAACCGGTTCGCCTGAACCAGCCTGAACCGGCTGAATCCCATCACTGAAATAGGACCTTTAACCAATAGCCTCTCTTTCCCGCAGGAGGAAAGGGCACCAGACTGAGCAGGGCTCACCTCACGATTTGTCTACCATCATTTCCCATCATTTCTGATTTTTTTTTTATTTGATTTATATGCCGCTCTTCTCCGGAGACTCAGGGTGGCTTACAATGCGTTAAGCAATAGCCTTCATACTTTTGTATATTTTATACAAAGTCAGCTTATTGCCCCCACAACTGGGTCCTCAATTTACCTACCTTAGAAAGGAGGGAAGGCTGAGTCAACCTTGAGCCTTGGCGAGATTCGAACCAGCAGTAATTGCAGGCAGCTGTTCTTAATAACAGGGTGCTTTAGACCACTGTACTACCAAGGCTCTGAATGGCTTCTACCACTTGGCCATGATAGATGCATTATTTATTTATTTTTTTAAAAAAAATATAATTGTATGTGACCATCAGAGGTTGATTTAGCACCAGACGAATGGGCTACCATTCCTGGTCCATTCTGTCTCCATCCAAGGCAGTGGTGAAATGTAAAATTTGTTACTACCAGTTCTGTGTGCATGGCTTGGTGGTGGTGGTGGGTAATGTGACTGGGTGGGCATGGCCAACTTTTTTTTTTTTTTAAGTTTTAAAAGCATTTTTTCTACAACCTTAAGAGGTTGCAGAAAAAAATGCTTTTAAAAGCCTCTGACGATCAGGCAACTCAGCTGGGATCGTCAGAGGCTTTTAAAAGCATTTTTTTCTACAACCTCTTAAGGTTGTAGAAAAATTGCTTTTAAAAGCCTCTGGCGATCGCAGCTGAGCTGCACGATCATCAGAGGCTTTTTTTTTTTACTTTTAAAAGCATTTTTTTCAGCCGAAGAGGTTGTAGAAAAAATGCTTTTAAAAGTAAAAAAAAAAAAAGCCTCTGATGATCGCACGGCTCAGCTGGGCATGGGGACTTTTGCTACCGGTTCTCCGAACCAACCGCCGCGATTGCTATTTGTTGTGACCCCGACTCCCGAGCCTGTCCTAACAGAGGAAGAGGACTCAGAAGGTGATGGGGAGGAACTGATAAGGCCTCCCTCTCCAAGACCCTCCTCTCTGGCAATGCCTCAGGTTCCATCCGAAGGCCAAGAGGAACAGCCTGGGATATGCCAGGAGGAAAGCATATCGGAACAATAACAGATAGGGAGCGAGGATGATGAATCCTGGCTTGATCCCAGGCAGCGTCGGAGGGAGAAGCATGCACAGCAACAAAAGAGGCATAGAAGGGCCAGAGATTGAGCTGAGTCACTGAGCCACACCCCACAAGGAATAAAAGTGGGTGTAATTGCTCTTCAGACTTTGTGATGATCAAAGTTAAAAACCTGAGAGTCACATTGTGTTACCTGAAATCTGGCTTGTCATATTTGGATTGGACCTTGGCTAGCTCTTGCTTCGTGGATTAATTTTTGCTACTGAACCGGACTGAGGAGAAACTCTTTCTTGCTGACTGTGAGTGAAAACTGACTTGGCAGGCATTTTTTTTTTTTTAATTTGATTTATATGCCGCCCTTCTCCGGAGACTCAGGGCAGCTTACAATGCGTTAAGCAATAGCCTTCATCCTTTTGTATATTTTATACAAAGTCAGCTTATTGCCCCCACAAACTGGGTCCTCATTTCACCTACCTTAGAAAGGATGGAAGGCTGAGTCAACCTTGAGCCAAAACTCTTATCTGCAAGGGTTTCTAGTCTGATTGCTTAATAAAATCTTGGCAGGCGTGCATGGTTGTGTGTTTGCCTGTGTGGGGAAGGGGGACAGAACACTACCAGATCGGGCGATCCGGGCCAAACCGGGAGCATTTCACCCCTGATCCAAGGCCATCTGTCGGGTTGTTTTTCATTCTTATCCGGAAGGAAACCTCTCCTTTGAGGGTGGCAGATCATCCCATCTTTCAACCAACTTTGCCTGTGGAACTGTGACAAGAGTAATGAAAGGGTTCAGCCCACCTGCACAGAATGAGCTACGGAAGGCAGGTGCAGAGGTGACAGGTTTTTAACTAGTGTGATTCATTCTTTCTCTCAAACTCTGGGAGAAAAAAAATCAGATATTTTTTAGACTGCCTGTATTAGTATTATTTTTGCAAATAATTCAAGGGGAGGGATGCACATAATACTTCTTCCTTGTATTTTCCCCACAACAATATTGTGAGGTGGGTTGAGATGATAAAGAGTGACTGGCTCAAAGTCAGCTTTCATGTGGGACTAGAACTCACCATCTCCTGGTGATTGTCCCAAAATCATCCACTTGGCTTTTATCCCTAAGGGAGGACTAGAACTCATGTCTCCCAGTTATTGGCCCAAAGCCACCCAATTGGCTTTCATGCCTAAGGTGGGACTAGAACTCACAGTTTTCTGGTGATTGGCTCAAAATCACCCAGTCGGCTTTTATGCCTAGTGTGGGACTAGAACTCACCATCTCCTGGTGATTAGGTCAAAATCACCCAGCTGGCTTTCAGCAACAATCATCAGAAGACTGAATACTAGTAATGAAGGCAGGATAAGAATCTAATTGATAAATGATGGAGGTCCCAGTCAATGCGAACCAGCCATTTTCAAGAAATAAGCCATCTGTTTCACTCCGTTTGGGACAAAACCTCAACATCTCTTGATTTCCTCCTTAAAATTTTGTCTTGTGGCCATGTAGAATTAGGGGTGTGATTCTTCTGGTTCAGACCGGTTCAAGTGAACCGGTATCTCCGATGATCAACTGGGAACTAACCGGTTCACTACGATGATCAGGTCGGCCCATCCCCCACACCCACCCCTGTGCTTTACTTACTGTTATCTTCTCAGCTGATTGGGGCAGCAGAGAGGATTGCTGTGCCTCAGTACTCCTAAGTGGTAACACAGAAGGTTAGTATTTGTAAAATTGCACGCACGCGCAGCGCGCAGTCACCGATCCAGTTGTTAAACCGGCAGCATCCCATCACTGCATAGAATCAGTGGTGGGTTGTCCCCGGTTCGGTCTGGTTCACAAGAACTGGTAGTAAAACTGGCAGGAGGCTCTGCCCACCGCCCCAGATGTCATCATCTGCAATCTGCACATGCGCAGAAGAATCCTATTGTGAACTGGTAGTAAAGAGATCCCATTGTGAACCGGTAGTAAAGCGATCCCATTGCGAGCCCAGTAGTAAAGGTAAGTAGAACCTACCCCTGCATAGAATCCATTCTTCAGTTGCTCAAAGTTACATCCTGAGCTACAAGTCCTGCGTGTTTCATTCACCTTCCGAAAAGAAAAGGAAAGCTAGATTAAAAACCGAAGTGAAATCTGGAATACTGTGCTGTACTTGAAGATCTATTCTTTACTCCCACAGGGCACCTCCTGAAATATGTTCACAAATTCAGGCCTGACCTGAAGCTTGTTAATTAGTCTTCTTCTTGATCAGCAGTGCCAGCCTGCTGCTTGGGAGGTCAGCCGTTCTGTAAAAAAAAGCCAGCGGAAGAACCAGACTATCTAATGAACTGTTTAAAATAAGTACCAATTAAAGCATTAAACAAGTTCTTCTCGGGGAACCAGCCAAACATTTCACATTGCTAGTTATTAAATTAGGAATTGTATCAGGACTACACACCAAAAAGCCATTAATGCTTTTTGCAGCTCCAAGGGCATGTTTATTGCAGATAAAAATGAGGTGTGGGGGGGGGAAAGTAACTTGGGAACGGCAGTGAAAGTATACTTAGAAATGGGTTTCTAGCTATTCCATTTGGCCGTAGTAATTCACTTGATTGGCCAATGAAATTGGCCAGGGAGAAAAATAGAATTTAAGTTAAGTCTTTCACTCATCTTCTTTATGTGTTATGTACCGTATTTTTCGGAGTATAAGACGCACCAGAATATAAGACGCAGCTTAGATTTTGGGGAGGAAAATAGGGGGAAAAAAGATCTGCCTACTAGGTATTCATATGGCTAGCATACTTAGCAGTGGTGGGTTGTCCCCGGTTAGCACCGGTTCTATAGAACCGGTAGTAAAACCGGTGGGAGGCTCCACCCACTGACCCTGACGTCATCAAAATGCTTTTGCACATGCGCACGCGTGGCCCCGTTGCAAACCGGTAGTAAAGGTAAGTAGAACCCACCCCCAGTCCTTATTCTGGTCAGTCTCAGCCAGGAGTGAAATCCAGCAGGTCCTGACAGGTTCTGGAGAACCGGTAGCAGAAATTTTGAGCAGTTCGGAGAACCAGTAGTGGAAATTTTGAGTAGTTTGGAGAACCGGAAAAATACCACCTCTGGCTGGCCCCTGGAGTGGGGTGGGAATGGAGATTTTGCAATATCCTTCTCCCAGGAGTGGGGAGGGAATGGGGATTTTGCAGTATCCTTCCCCTGGAGTGGGGTGGGAATGGGGATCTTGCAGTATCCTTCCCTTGCCATGCCCCCCAAACCATGCCCACCAAGCAACACCACGCCAACCAAGCAACACCCACAGAACCGGTAGTAACAAATTTGGATTTCACCACTGGCTTCAGCAAATTAGTTTGTTGTTTTTTATCCCCTGCTTGGGGATAAAAGACAGCTTCTAACGCACAGCTGAGAGGAAGCAGCAGTGAGAAAAGCAGGCAAAGCACGGGGGGGGGGGAAGATCGCTTCACTCAGCTAGCGCCTAGTTAGGGCTGAAAAAAAGCTTCTAAAGAACAGCTGAGCGTCAGAGCAAAGCATGGACATAGCTTCACTTGCTAGTGCCTCATTAAAGCTAGCGCCTCATTAGCTCCTCGTTAGGGCTGAAAAAAAGCTTCGAGAAAGCTACATTCGGAGTATAAGACGCACCCAAATTTTCAGCCTCTTTTAGGGGGGGGGGGAAAGGTGTGTCTTATACTCCGAAAAATATGGTACCTAAACTCTGATGGCCCACAACAAAAGATGCTTTATTGTAAAAAGAGATATCCTTTTTTTGAGTTCACCTGTGCAAGGTTCAGGTTTCCAAAAGCCGGCATTATGAATTCTTACAATATTCACCATTCTAAAGGTGTGCTTTTTAGTTATTTATTTTTAATGCCTGGCTGCCTTATGTCCATGCATTTCCTGCTTTTATGTGTCTTCTCCAGCTGCCCAACGCCATCAGTTCAACAGAGTAGCCTAGAGCAAAATAAACAAGGATGAAACTGACTTCTGTAGCTGTTGCGGGTTCCCAAAAAAGTTGGGGCTGCTTAAAAGAGCTCCAGAGATGGTCTGTTTACCTTCCCGTGCACCCCATTTTGGGGAGATCAACTCTGAAGCAAGGCAAGACCCTTCCGCAAAACCAAATTTGCTCACCTGTTTGGAATTTCAAAAAAAGATTCCTTACTTACAATAAGATAAAAATATAGGATTCTTTTTTTTCCCCACATCAGTGAGGATTATGGTTTGACCTGTTAGCCTCAGAGGAAGTGGACCATATGGGCAACTTTAATTAGTTTACCATCAACTGTCTGACTAGTGACCCCAAAATAAGTAAACACTCTCGGGAGCTTTGAATTCCCAAAAGAAAGACTTTATTGGATACACCATTTTGGTATTGAAGAATCAAAACCATCTCTGGTTTTCCCACACAAGCGCTTGCCTAGTTCAAGGATCAGCAACCTGTGGCTCTGGAGCCGCATGTGGCTCTTTCATCCCTCTGCTGTGGCTCCCTGTCACCGGTCAGCTTCACAATTGATAGGGCTTTCGGTTAGGACAAGTAGAGGAAAAAGGATGCTGCGCTAGGAGGAGACTCTATGGTGGGGGAACTGGACTTCCGGTCGGCTCCAGAATTGACCAGGGGGCTCCTGATTAGGATCTTTGTGGCTCTTTGAGTATTTAAGGTTGCCTACCCTTGGCCAACTTAAACAATGACTTCCCTTTCTCCCCACCCCTAAATAAACACCTTGTCCAATTATGAGACGTCCTTTTTGTTATGGAAACAGTCCAGCTACTTCTTAAGCACCTGCAGTGGTGACCTTGATGGTTTCCAGGCAGTGGTGGAATCCTCCGGGTTTAACAATCAGTTTAGCGATTGTGCGATTTGCTGCAGGATTTGCTGCATGTGTGTGTGTAGTTTCAAGAAATCTTCACTTCCTGGTTTCTTTGGAGGAGTAACACAGCTGATTCGCAGGGCAATCTGCTCTACCGCGCAAATCATCTGAGAAGATAAAGGTTGGAAAATAGCGTGGGCGGGCAGGTGGGCCCATCTGAACATTGGGATGAACCGGTTCACTCCCAGCTGATTGTCGGAGCTACCGGTTCACCCAAACCGATCAGAACCAGTAAAATCCCACCCATATTTCTAGGGTCTCATGATCTGTGCACAACTTCTCAGCATTGCCCTGGCTGTCTTGCCTTGGCCAACTTGCTTTGGCCAACGCGCCGCAGGACAACTCAACACAGGATAACTCAAAAGAGGAGCAAGTGAATTGCGGTGGCCCTTGTCTTGTTTTAGGTTTGGATCTTCTCAAGTTAGAAGTCCTCAAGGCTGGGGTGAGCTCCAATTCTGCTTGTCCCTCTCTTGAGCTGGCGGGGATGAGTTGCCCCATTTTGCAACTGAGGATGAACCTTGCCAGCAAAATATTATCTCCATCCATCTCAATCCCTGTTGCCCACAAACTCCTGTTGGTATTATTGTTTTATTTGCTTTGCTGTCACTTTACTGTCTAGACTTATTAATGTGTGTGGATGATATTAAGCTCCGGCCTTTAGCTGTCATGAAAACTTCATTCATTAATTTTGTTTTCTTGGCAACAATGCAAAAGTGGGTTGTCATTGGGATTCCTAGTCTCCCAGTTTAATTTACACTTCAAGGGTTTTTTTTTTTTTTTGGGTGGTTTGCCTTCATGGTATAAATCAAATTCAACCCTGCTTAGCTTTTTTAGAATCAGCCAAGGTCAGTTAAGTATTGTCATCTGTTATATAGAGAAGTGGATCACAAAGACTTCAGTTTTCTGTTGGCCAGGAGTTTCCACAATGAAGCAAATGTTTAAATGTGAAATTCTTATCTACAGATTGATTTATTCCCTTTTTACCACACTGGAGGATTTTATTCTCTGCTTATATTACCTGGCTAGGGTGTATCATAAATTTTTACATGGCAGCATCCTACCACCAATTATTGGTGGGTGTAGATCGCACAACCAGATGCATAAAATTCCCCTCGTCTGCTTGAGGCGTTGCCAAAATTGACAAAAAGGGCTTCGACCCTGATTCATTGTGACTAGCAGCTTTACTACAGCCTAGCCAATTAAGAGTTGAAGGGTGTGCAATCTATCACAAAGCTAAGTTAAGACAAAAATGCTATGGAGGTAAGCTAACTCCTTGGTGCTCAACTGTTAGCTTTCTAATGAATTGACACCATGTTTATATCCGAAATGGCAGAAGACATCTTGAATTAGAGATTTTGTGGGAGTCAAATTGTGGAGTTGCACTATTCAATCTCCTCTTGCCATTAAGTATGGGGGTGGGTGGGAAATTATATATATTCAGACTTTACTATATACTTTTCACAGACTAACAGAATAACAGAGTTGGAGGAGACTTGGAGGTCTTCTTATCCAACCCCTTACTCAGACAGGAAACCCTATTTCAGACAAATGGTTGTCCGATCTCTTCTTGAAAACCTCCAATGTTGGAGCACCCACAATTTCTGGAGGCGAGTTGTTCTACTGATTAATTGTTCTCACTGTCAGGAAAGTTCTCCTTAGTCCTAGATCGGCTCTCTCCTTGACTGGTTTTCATCCATTGCTTCTTGTCCTGCCTTCAGGTGCTTTGGAGAATAATTCTCAGACTGAATTCTCAGACTTCTCTGTGTCTATTCAGCCTACAAGTTTCAAAGACTATGTCAGGGTTCCAAGTAATATCCCCAACGAAAGAAATTGACACATCTGGGAAAACCTGAATCTGAAAGCTTCCAGGTTTTCCCCACCCAAAGGAAAGTTCAAGTCTCTGCCCAAGTCCACCCACAAGTCCATCACATGGTCCAATCAAACTTCGTTCCAACTGGAGAAGCCTCCCAGTTCCAGCCTTCCAGGTGCAGGGCAAGATGTCCTTGACTTCTTGAGAAAGGAATGTTATTTTGACTATATATCATCCTGGCTCCATACAATCTCCCCTTACAGTTTCCCATAGTAGTAAATGTGGCAGGTCTGAAGGCCTAATACAAAAGAGGCTTCCAGGCCTGACAGACTGCAAATCTCATTGTTACAAAGGTCCAGATGGAGGAATCCTTTAAGGAGAGAGTAGCAGCTTTGTTTAGGTCTCCAGTCTTGGTTCCTGTCACTACGGACAACCTCTGATTAAAGCAGGAGGGTACAGCTTCCATTGATTTGTGGGTCACACCAGATACTATCAAAGGCTTTAGATAAGCAATATTTTGCCTCTTAACTGACATAACCCTCTCCCTCCATTCTCAATCTGCACTAACAGAATCTGAAAATGTTAGTCCCGCCCAGTGGTGAAATCCAAAATTTTTTATTACTGGTTCTGTAGGCATGGTTTGGTGGGTGTGGTGTGGCTTGGTGGGCATTGCATGGCTTGGTAGGTGTGGCTTGGTGGGCATGGCAGGGGAAGGACACTGCAAAATCTCCATTCCCACCCCACTCCAGGGGAAGGATACTGCAAAATCTCCATTCCCACCCCACTCTGGGGCCAGCCAGAGGTGGTATTTGCCAGTTCTCCGAACTACTCAAAATTTCCGCTACCGGTTTTCCGAACTACTCAAAATTTCCACTACCGGTTCTCCGAACTACTCAAAATTTCTGCTACTGGTTCTCCAGAACCTGTCAGAACCTGCTGGATTTCACCCCTGATCCCACCCTATATTAGAAGATGATTCTAGGTACCACCATAATGATGATCAGAGCTTTGCACCCTGCGACCTAAAATGAAGCATCCCCATTCTTGCTCCACACATTAGATGGCTGGTAATTTCAGAACGCAGTGAATCATCAAGGTCATATAGGTCCTGTTTCCACCGGCTTCTATTTGTTGAATCTCTTGAATCACCTCCTCTATTAAGCAAGCATTTGTGTTAGGTCTCAAGGTAAACCTAATCTCTCCTTAAAGTCTGTAGAGATTCTCGGTCATCCATGGTTGTCCTAAAGGTGCTTTTTTCAGGAGGCAACTGGACTTTCTGGTTTTTCTTTGAAGACGTTTTGCTTCTCATCCAAGAAGCTTCTTCAGCTCTGACTGGAGTTGGGGAAATGGAAGGATTGATACTCCTTGCGGACAGCTGGACAAAAGTTCCAAGAAGGCTCCATGCCCATTTGCACCATTCAGAGGACCGTGAGGACGCAGACAGGAGGCAACTGGACTTTCTGATTTTTTCTTTTGAAGACCTCTCCTTGTGAGACAAAATGAAATTAGTCATCCAATGCTGAGCAGAAGACCCTTAAGACCCCTCTCGAAGCCCTCCTTGGCCAGCTAATCTCCAGCACCCAAACCGAGTGATTTTCTAGGAGGCGGAGAAATAGGATCCTAACCGCATCCAAATAACCCTTTCCAACATGAAATGGCAGCACTAACAAGCATTCCCTTACTCTTGATACCTGTTGTTCTTTGATTGCATAATGCTGTTGCTTCAACTTCTGCTAATATTGCCTTTGAGGCCTCATGAGAATCAGTGGTGGCCAAGGGTTACCCTAATTGTTTAATACTCCTTCAAGAAATATGTTGGCAAATGCAAATCAGCTTATTGCACGTTTTAATGGTGCATCAGTGCATATTTTTAAAATTCAGCGAGGACCTCTGCTAATTTAGGAATCATGCTGTGTTCAAATGGGTCTGGTTTTGTTTTTGTTTTTTTTAATTTGTGGGTTTTTTTGTTTTTTTTTTGCTTGAAGGGGAAGCCTGTTTACAACCAGTTCCAGAGACAAAGAGAATATTCTTTAACACGGACATTGCAAGCTGCCTTCTCAGCAACTAGAACAGAGGTGGTATTCAGCTGATTCAGACCGGTTCGGGAAAACCGGTAGCGGAAATCGCGAGTGGGCCCGTCCACCTGCCCTGGCTCTATGCCGTCCTATTTAGGCACATTTTTGAGGCTGGATGCATGCATGGAAGGCGTACGTGCAAGCAAAACACATGCACAGAAGGCCAGGGGTATGCACAGAAGGCACGCAGAAGCACGAAGCGAGTGTGCACGTGCGGGGTGAACTGGTGGTAAGCAAATGTGAAACCCACCGCTGAACTGAAAACATATGATACTCCATCTAACTCTTTCTAAAAAAACACAAATCAACATTTCCAATAGGGTAGGCCAGGGGTCTGCAACCTTAAACACTCAAAGAGCCATTTGGACCCATTTCCCACAGAAAAGAAAACATCGGGAGCCACAAAACCTGGATGAGCATGGCCAACTCGATATCACTCACTTCCACCAGTCACATGAACTTCCCCTAGCCACACCTATCCAGCTGGTCATTAGGGTAGAGAACCAGTTGTTAAAAAACACCGGGAACCACAAAATCCTTTTGACATATTTCTCTTTCCCCTCCCTCTCTCTATGTCTCTCTCTATGTCTCTCTCTCTCCCCCTCTCTCTGTATCTCTCTGTCTCTGCCCTGACCACTTCTCCATCCCCCGCCATTGCCCTTACCTTCTCAGGCCAGGTGAGGAGTGACTAGGAGGGGAGAGCGAGGGGCGGAGCCAGCCAATAGTGTGGGATCACCTGACAGGGAGCCACAGCAGAGGGCCCAAAGAGCTGCATGTGGCTCCGGAGCCACAGGTTGCTGACTCCTGGAGTAGGCAGACATTTTTGACCCTTTCCCAATGTCAGCCCCACTTCGCCGGGGCTGCCATTCTGGCTGGGACGGAGCCAAACAGGTTGCGCCACTCCACATTCCAGCCCGAGAAGCCTTGCCTTGTCTCTGCCTGCTTCCTCCTGATGACAGCTGGTGGATCTCTCTTCTGCCCACTGTTCCCAGGGCCGCCATCCCTTCCAATACCACCAGACGTGCTACCACGCCTGCACAGGACCACGCCTGCACAGACGCCACGCTGGCTACAATAGCCAGAATTAATCAGGGTTTACCGAGCATATCCTCGGCTCAATGGCCCCGACGGCACAGGACTAATTGCATTTTGCTAGCCCAGGAAGGATGCAGCTGGAGCCTGTTCTGTCCCCGTCTCACACACGCACACAAACAGATAGCCAGGGGTTAAATAAAACTGGCAGACAACAAATTCTTCCAATAAGAGAATTGGCAGCAACCCAGTAGCTGCTTGCCAAGAACTTTACTCATAGAGGGAGGGGTTGTTCCTCCGACAGATAAACCCAAACAAGATACACACAGTTCAAGAATTGTCAAGTCCAGTCTGTATTAAATCCAAGGCAGATAACGTTGTTTCAAAGATACAATGTGACTCACTAGTAGTTTGTTTTGTGCATCACAGAGTCTGAATGGCCACCTCACCCCCTTTTATCCCCTGTGGGGTGTGGTCCAGTGACTCAGCCTAATCTCTGGCACACCTCCTCTTCTGCTGCGCGCGCCTGTCTCTCCGACGCTGGCGTGGATCCAACCAAGACTTATCTCCGTCACTGTCTGACTGCGAGGAGATACCTGGCTCCTGGCCAATCTCTTCTCCTTTAGGAGACACCTGAGGCATTGCCAGAGAAGAGGGTCCTGGAGAGGGAGGCCTAGCCAACTCCTCTCCTTCATGTTTGGAGCCTTCTCCCTCCGATAACACAGGCTCAGGTAACGGAGCCACAACAGAGCCCTCCATCAGAGGCAGGGTTTGGGGGTGGAATTAGGGGGTGGGGTGCAATGGATTTAAAATGGTGGTGGGAGTACGAAGAGGCTAGAGCTGACAATATTTCACTGAAATTGCACTGGGTGATTGTTGGAGCGTGCCGGATCGCAGAAGCTAAAGCTTTACAACAATCTCCACCCTGTTGTCTGGTGTATCCTTTCCCATCCTGATCCGGAACCTGACACCCTACATTATTATGTCTGCTCAAATAGTTTGGAAATAACCCTTCTTTGGGTCTTTACGTTCTATGAGTTGTGTGTATCTTCACTAGTCTTGGTCTAGTGAATATTCAGACGGTTCTCTGATTTAGAGAAAGAGAAGACACTCTGATTCCCAGTAAATCCAACAGCTGTCTTCATCCCTCTCACCTACCCACAATTCATTTATCTCCAGGGCATGTTTTACATCCAAATGTAGGGTTGTATCCAGATTTATTCATGCTTAGAGGTGACCCCTTGTAATCAATGGGGTTTCAGTTAATTAGCTCCAGTTTGCCCTGAGATTAGTGAATTCTTTCTAAAGATGTGTGGCTCACAATATGCTAACTCCAAACATAGCTTGTTTTTAGCTTAGAGTACGGTCTGTACTCGTCTATTGAGGTTCATAAATCACGGATCGTGACATACTGCTTGATGTGAATGTAGCCAATTGGGGTTTGTGCAGCAAAGAAGAAGCTAAAGATTTAAAAATCCTTGCTTAGGCTAGTTTTAGACTATGTCTGGTGTCAGGCTTCGTTGTTATCTCCAAATAAATGAATTCCCAAACGCCCGATCTTTGAGGAAATTTTTCTCTTTATTGAGCATAACGAACTGACCCTGACTCAATGCGTAGTTAGCACTGAACTTTGGCTCCCCCCAAACCCTCTCTTTCCGGTTCCCAATTCTCTGCGTCTCATTGGCCATCTTCCAAGTCACTCTTCTCATCCCATCTCCGTCAGTTCACAGGAATGTCTCCCCCCACCCCCATCCCATCTCTGTGGAGACAGTTATTCAGGGGAATTAAGTAGGTGAAAGTTCAAGCCTCTCTTCTCCATCCTTATGGCAGCTTGGAAGCTGACATCTGGATCCATCCCACTGCAGTAGAAAAATTATCTGGCTGCCCAAACCTAGAACCTCCTTATTTACACGGTAGAAGTTGCTTCTACCATCATGCGTCCATCATGTCAAACAGAGAGGTCTAGAGACTAAACTATGTGATGAATGGTTAAGGGCAGGCGTGGGCTGCTGGGGTTTCGCAGGGGTTCGGGAGAACCTCTAGCTAAGATTCTGTGCAGTTCGGAGAACCCCCAAATCCCACTTCTGGCTGGCCCGCCCGTCTGCCTGCCCATCCCTCCTCACCCCTCCCAGGTGTCCTCACACGGCCCATTTTGGATGCAGGTAAGTGCAGGGCGCATGCGGAGGCTTAGAGAGGGTGAAAAACGGGCCTACCGGAAATTCGGGATGGCCAGAAACGGGCCCATTTCCAGCCTCCAGAGGGCCTCTGGAGCCTGGGGAGGCCTTTTTCGCCCTCCTGGAGGCTCGAGGAAAGCCTCCGGAACCCGAGGAGGGCAAAAACGCCCACCATCCCGCCGTGGTGCAGGAGGCTGACTATACCCACCATGGCCACGCCCACTCAGCAACCACTTCTTTTTCTTTTTTTCCCCTTTTGAGCAACTAAATATTTTCCTTAGCTCAGGACAACGGCGATATTAAAGTAAGGAGCTTGACACAAAACTGTTGAGATGTTCTATTGTCCTATTTGTGGAGCTTTCATCCATCTGGGGATTGATTATTAGGTTCATATATTTCCACTCTTTAGCTCCCGATGTTTATTTGCATAAAAACTAATAAATATGTATTCATATGTTGGAGAGGGGGGGAGTAATTGCAGATGAATTGAGCAAGCCTTTCCCCTCTCCTTTGCTGACACGCTGTTTCTGAAATTATGGGCTGCGTGAATCTTAGCGAAGCAGAATGCTTAGCTCAGTCCTTTTATTACCACTGGAATTGATTATTGTCATTCTTTGTCCTTTTGTATTGCTTGATAATTCACCCATGATGTTCCAAAAACTGAATGGTGAGACCGGTGGCAATGTCTACGGAGATTCTCAGTCATCCAGATCAGGGGTGGACTGCTGGGGGTTCGCAGGGGTTCGGGAGAACCTCTAGCTAAGATTCTGTGTAGTTTGGAGAACCCACTCCTGGCTGGCCCCACCCACCCCACCCCGCCCCTCCCAGGGGTCCCCATGTGGCCCATTTTGGATGCAGGTAAGTGCATTGAACTTTTGAATTCTGCCCGCAAAGAATTGTGCCTGGTCATATAACCTGATCACTTTTTGGGGGGGGAGGAATGGAATCTATCTCTTGACTTTTCCCCGTTGTTCTTTTTTTTTATGTACCGTGGGTCTCGCAAAGTTTCCGTGCCCTCGTTTCCTCCCGTGAAGTTGCAGAGTCCAGGAAGAGAGCCGTCTTATAAAACATCAGCTCCTACGCTGGCTTTTGAGATTCCATGATGAATGAGGTGTGAATACTTATGAGTCTCTATGATAGATGTAAAGAGCTGATTAAACCATATTTGGTTTGCCATGTTAAATAATTGAGCAATTCTCCCAGCACAGTATATGAGCAGACTTGTGGGGTCTATAAATCAAGGTGAAGCAAATAAATAAAACTCATGAGGAATGGTTATAATAATAGCGCTATTTACAATGTCCCTATTTTGAATCTCCTACCTACATAAGGGTAGGACTGGCAAAGATTTAGCGAGTTACAAATGATACCAAATGGAACTAGTGATTCAGCCATGGACTTAGTGGATTCCCCACTCCTCCTTTCAACTGTTATGTTTTTAGCTGAACATCTAAAGAAAGAGATGGAAAAGAACCAGTAGTGGTATTCTACCGGTTCGGGTGAATTGTTAGCTCCGACTTTCAGCTGTGAGTGAATGGGTTCTCTCTTTCTTTGAAGTGGGCCTGTCCGCCCGCCCCTGCATTATACTCACCTATATTTCTGCTTCCGAAGCCCAGCTGATTGGGGTGTCAGAGTGGATTGCCGCTCCTCAGCTGTTTTCCTTGCTCTCACCAATGTGGAAGTTAAATTTTCTGCAAACTGTGCACGCGCGCTCAGCAAACCAGTTGTTAAACTGGTAGGATCCCACCACTGAAGAGAATCTCCAGATGTGTTAAGCCTTATTATCCCTGACATCAGCCATGCTGCCTAAGAACAGCAGTTCAGAGCATCTGTAAACTTCCTGATTGGTTATCTCTAGTCTGTAAAGTTAGACTTCTCTTCTTGTGTAAGAATCTGCAACAATAGTAAGTACTCAATCATGTACTAGTTGTTCAGGCTTCCTCGGTCTTACGGAGAATTTTCTGGGTCCACATTTGGATTTTTTCCAATGTGCAAACAAGTGTCTAGAGATTAGCCTGATGCTTCGACATGATGCTACTGCCTATAGGACAGGGGCAACAGGAATCCCATGGTGTAGATGAAGAAGTGGCAGAACCTGGAGCTGGAGTTAAAAGAGGGATCAGCCTAGAATCCTTATGAAGCCACAAACAGTTTAAGTCCAACCCTCTTTGGATTCTGTTGACTCTTATTTAAGTCAATAGTAGTAAGTGTGAGAGGGATCTTGGAGTCCTAGTGGACAACCATTTAAACAGGAGCCAGCCATGTGCAGCAGCTGCCAAAAAAGCCAACACAATTCTAGGCTGCATAAAGAGAGAGATAGAATCAAGATCACGTGAAGTGTTAATACCACTTTATAACCCCTTGGTAAGGCCACACTGGAATATTTGAATCCAGTTTTGGTTGCCATGATGTAAAACAGATGTGGAGACTCCAGAAAGAGTGCAGAGAAGAGCAACAAAGAGGATTAGGGGACTGGAGGCTAAAACATATGAAGAACGGTTGCTGGAATTGGGCATGTCTAGTTTAATGAAAAGAAGGACCAGGGGTGACATGATAGCAGTGTTCCAATATCTCAGGGGCTGCCACAAAGAAGAGACAGTCAAGCTATTCTCCAAAGCACCTGAGGGCAGAACAAGAAGCAATGGGTGGAAACTCATCAAGGAGAGAAGCAACTTAGATCTAAGGAGAAATTTCCCGACAGTGAGAACAATTAATCAGTGGAACAATTTGCCTCCAGAAGTTGTGAATGCTCCAACATTGGAAGTTTTTAAGAAGAAGTTGGACAACCATTTGTCTGAAGTGGTTTCCTGCCTAAGCAGAGGGTTGGACTAGAAGACCTCCAAGGTCCCTTCCAACTCTGTTTTTCTATTATCTGTCCTTTCCTTTGGATGACTTGCTTGGCTCATGTTTGTAAACAGGAATGAGGAATTACTCTGACAGGGGAGGTGATGCAGAAGAATTTAGCTCTCATCTTGAGAAGGAAACGGAAATAGTAGAATGGTTGTTCAGCCCTGGGGAAACTGGAAAGCATGAAGAAGAGATGAAGTTAAGAGGTGGACAAGGAATGGCTCGGACGCATTTACACGATTCTGTTACTACCATGTTTTACATTTGTTCCTTTTTCCATTTCGAGATTCCTTCCCAATAAACCCTCGCAGGTAAAATTCAAGGCATCACGATTGCCGTGGTCGCAGCGTGCTGTGGGTGGCTGTGATGAATTTGGAAGGGAGCGTATTATGGGATGCACTGACAGTTCTGACCCAACGACAGTGATTTTTCGGTATACACGGAGTGCAATATTGCAGCGTGGAGGGAGAGGAGCAGATTCCAGTAGCAATTCCTTTTCTCCATGACTAGGTAATTTCACACACATCAGCTCAATAATAATAATAATAAAAAAAGAATCAACCGAGAGGGCTCTGCACAACTATTCCATTCATTTATGAAGTCTTGTAGGGCCGCAGATTCACTCAGCTGTAAACAAGGAATGAGACAATTGGAATATTTACAGTGACAGGGACTTCTTAATCCCTCGCAGGCTCATTTTCGGGCCCCGACAGTATCATATTCAAGAAGCAGAATTGGCTTATTTGTCAGGAATTTGGTCAAGTCCGAACGTTCTGCAGAATTACCTTGTTTTTTTTTAAATTGCTTCTCTTGTTTATTTATATTTTTTTTTATTGCATAAAATAGAAAACAGAGAAGAAAAAATAGGAAATTAAGGGAGAGAAAGAGAGCGGTGGGGGGAAAGGGGGTGTGAGATACAAGGAGAAAGAGAAAAAGAAAAAGAAAAAAAGGGAGGGTGTTGACTTCCAACTCTTCTTAGCACAATACAAGATGAACACATGCCAATTTCACCTTTTTGCTTTTACACATTAATATATAAATAATTAGCCATTCCTATAACACCAAAAAAAGGGACTCGGTGGCTCAGGGGCTAAGACGCTGAGCTTGTCGATCGAAAGATCGGCAGTTCAGCAGTTCGAATCCCTAGGGCCACACAGCTTCTCTTCTGTGGCGTGCCCCAGATGAGTGTGTGCAGTTCGCCATCACTGTTCTAGACTGTTGTGTCAGAGGAAACAGTGGAGACAAATGCAGACCACAAGTGATGTGCAAAGCTTCTGGAGGATATTTGTTAATTTCAAATGGAGCTGGGAAGGGCCATTTGCAATGAGAACAAAGGAGTATAAAGGCACCTGAAAACCCAACAAGGAGCTTTTTTTTTTTTCCTCCAATTTTTATTTATAAGTACAAACTAAACAGAACAATGAAACGTACAAAACATAAAAACATATAAACACCCATTTCAATACATGTCCAGTTTGTCGCAACTGTAATATACATTTCTCTTTGTATTTTGACTCTTCCTTATTTGGTCCTTCCCTTTTGTCTATCTACTATTGATCTTTGTTAACCTATGTCTGTTCTTTGTTTCCATCATACTATATTTGGTCATTTTATTTACTTCCTATTGCTTCATCTCTTTCCTATCTTTCAACCAACTATACCACTTTTCCCATACTAAGTAAAAGTCATGTTCTTCCCTATTTTGTAATTCCTTTGTGAGTCTATCTAATTCCGCACATTCCATAATTTTATTGATTACTTTATGTGGTGTTGGTATATCACTACTCTTCCAGTAGCTTTTATGGCTTCCTTCTGTTATTTTCCTTTATGTGCACTGAGAGCATATGCACCAAGATAAATTCCTTGTGTGTCCAATCACACTTGACCAATAAAGAATTCTATTCTATTCTATTGAAACAATGGTGTCTGGCTTCTTCATTTGTCATCAGTTTCCCAAGCTGGGAAGTGCATACTCGGGGATAAATTGCAGAAGCTACCAATGATTGGTTTGGGAGAAATGATGAACAGAGGCAGCAACAGGAAAATTTAGAGGCATGAAAAGATTAGAGATTGTCCAGTTTATTCTTAACAAGGTCTAAGGGGAACTAAAGTGGTACAATTTATATACTCTAAAGCAGGAGAGGAAAAGGCAGCCTACGGCAGCTTGGGGTAGGTTTTTGAGCTTCTACTCTTTGCATTCCTCAAATGCCACTATAACTATATATAAACAGATCATTATAAATAAGCACAAACGAAGTACACAAAAAAAAAGAAGAAGAAGGAAGCCTGGTTGAAAATATTTGCACACTAAAGGGACTAAGAGACCAGGCAGCATTCTGGCTGAAGAGGTATAAAAACTGTTTTGATCGTTCATTCGATGCTTTGCCGTTTTCTTGGCTTTCTTGCCGATTAGTGACAGTTACAGATGGATCCCATAAAATGACAAACACCACTCCAATGTGACATTTGGAAAAGGAATCCAGATCCTCGCTGTACATCAAACGGATATTATCTTTGAGTATATCTCTAATAACCAAGAAATGGGATAAATTAATTTGGAGCTGGAATTCATCTTGCAGCTGTACTTGGAGCTTAATTACCCAAGAGCTTGCATAGTTAAAGAACTACTTCTCACTCATCCCACCCAATCAATCAAGGTGGGGGAAATACCATCTCTGTCAGATGGTAGAAGGCAGCTGTTGGGTCATCCTGCAGAGGTGATGGGAAGATGGACTCTGTGCTACTAGCTTCACGGCATCAGCCCAATAAGGTAAATCAGACTAAGAAACCTCTGAAAAAGGGTAGATGGTGCCTTTGACCTATTATTTTATTTATTTATTTATTTATTTATTTATTTATTTATTTATTTATTTATTTATTTTATTTTATTTTATTTTATTTTATTTTATTTTATTTTATTTTATTTTACTTTACTTTATTTTATTTTATTTCTATACTGCCCTTCTCCCGAAGGACTCAGGTGTACAGCCTAATTAAAAACACAAAGACAGACAAAATTTTAAAATAATTAAAATTATTAAATAATAGGCCCAATTTATAAAACCCCAAATTTAAAATCCCATTTAAAACCAATTAAAATCTTTACATTGATAGCCCAGCCTGGCGGATAGAGGCTGGGCTATCCCATGGACTGCAAAAACAAAAGCCCAAAAACCCAAGGAAGTCATAGACCACTGAGTGCCCAAACCGGAATGTGCATGCATGCACATGTGTGTGCATGCACTGGAGTGCTGGAAACCTGAAGACCAACTGGCCAGCACATGCATTCCTGTTTTTTAACTGTTTTTTGGGCCATTTTCAGGCTGTTTTTCAGTCATTTTCAGGCTAAAAATGGCCCGAAAATGGCCTGAAAAATGGTGTTTGGCTGTTTTGGAGGCCGTTTTGCAGGAACTGGATATGTCTAGTTTGATGAAAAGAAGGACTAGGGGAGACATGATAGCGGTGTTCCAATATCTCAGGGGCTGCCACAAAGAAGAGGGAGTCAAGCTAGTCTCCAAAGCTCCTGAGGGCAGGACAAGAAGCAATGGGTGGAAACTAATCAAGGAGAGAAGCAACTTAGAATTAAGGAGAAATTTCCTAACAGTTAGAACAATTAATCAGTGGAAAAACTTGCCTGCAGAAGTTGTGGACGCTCCAACACTGGAAATTTTTAAGAAGATGTTGGATAACCATTTGTCTGAAGTGGTGTAGGGTTTCCTGCCTAAGCAGGGGGTTGGACTAGAAGACCTCCAAGGTCCCTTCCAACTCTGTTATTCTATTCTATCACAGGGGCTGCCCCAAAGAAGAGGGAGTCAAGCTATTCCCCAAAATACTTGAGGGTAAAACAGGAAGCAATGGATGGAAACTAATCCAGGAGAGAAGCAACCTAGAACTAAGGAAGAATTTCCTGGCAGTGAGAACAATTAATCAGTGGAACAACTTGCCTCCAGAAGTTGTGAATGCTCCAACACTGGAAGTTTTTAAGAAGAGATTGGGTAATCATTTGTCTGAAGTGGTGTAGGGTTTCCTGCCTAAGCAGAGGGTTGGACTAGAAGACCTCCGAGGTCCCTTCCAACTCTGTTATTCTATTCTATTCTATATTTTTCCAGGAAGACACCTTTAAACGATGGCTGCAGAAAATGGGCGAAAACACGTAAAACCTCCTGTTGCCAACTGGAGCAAGATCTCTTGGATTTTTCAGGCTGTTCTCATTAGCAGATTCATGGCGATGGATGGGATGGTGCAACTCAACTCAACTATTTCTCACTTAGAAACCAGTCTGTCCTGGATACATTAGAACCAGCCTTTCTGATTTCTTCCTATGGTCCAGTGAAGAAACAGGTCTCATAAGTGTTAATGGGAAGCTCGCAATAGGCTGTTTATGTAATAGTCTCCCAAATCTTTATCAGTTTGGGAATTGACTCTTGCAGTCATGAAGTCGCTTGGGGTGACATGAGTTCCACAGGTGATTTACCCTTGCATTTCTCCAAAATAGACTATCAAAATTGCTTTTCTGTCCTCCGTCTTTTTAGAGTGACTGGGACTAATGGTTTAGAGCCTTTGGACATCTGAGGGCTTAAGAGGCAAAATGACTGCCTTATGGCTTACAGATTCATATAGCAACTTTCTCAACCCTTAAACTCCAGAACTTACTCAGTTATGTCTTCATTTACCTGATTTTTATACACCTTGGTTATTGTACAAGTAACTCAAGAGAGCAAAAATGCATAACATTCCTTCTTCCTCCTCTTTTCTTTTACCTCACCCTCTGTGAGGTGGGTTGGTCTGAGGGAGAGGGACTGGCCCAAAGTCGCTCAGCCAGTTTTAGGACATAAGACAGAACTAGAACTCCCGGTCTCCTGGTGATTGGCCCAAAGTCACCCAGCTCAATTTCCTGCCAAAGGCGGGACTAAAATCCACTGGCTCCTGATGAATGGCCGAAAGTCACCTAGCCAGCTTTCGGGTCTAATGCAGGACTAGAAATCCTAGTCTCCTGATGATTGGCCCCAAGTCACCCAGCCAGCTTTCATGCCTAAGGCAGGACTAGAACTCCCAGTCTCCTGGTGATTGACCCAAAGTCACCCAGCTGAATTTTCTGCCAAAGGCGGGACTAAAATCCACTGGCTCCTGATGAATGGCCGAAAGTCACCTAGCCAGCTTTTGGGCCGAAGGCATGACTAGAACTCCCAGTCTCCTGGTGATTGGCCCAATGTCACCCAGCTCAATTTCCTGCCAAAGGCAGGACTAAAATTCACTGGCTCCTGATGAATGGCTGAAAGTCACCTAGCCAGCTTTTGGGTCTAACGCAGGACTAGAACTCCCAGTCTCCTGGTGATTGAGCCAAAGTCACCCAGCTGAATTTTCTGCCAAAGGCGGGACTAAAATCCACTGGCTCCTGATGAATGGCCGAAAGTCACCTAGCCAGCTTTCGGGTCTAATGCAGGACTAGAAATCCTAGTCTCCTGATGATTGGCCCCAAGTCACCCAGCCAGCTTTCATGCCTAAGGCAGGACTAGAACACCCAGTCTCCTGGTGATTGACCCAAAGTCACCCAGCTGGATTTCCTGCCAAAGGCGGGACTAAAATTCACTGTCTCCTGGTGATTGGTCCAAAGTCACCTAGCCAGCTTCTGGGCCTAAAGCAGGACTAGATTTCCCAGTCTCCTGGTTTTTAACTACAGCGAACTGGCTCTCCTATCTCTCATGGTTGATCACTGGCTCTGCCCCCTTTTGAGAGGGGACTCGTAACAAGCCACAGCAAGCCCGACATAGCCTTCAGAATTGTGCATAGAGTGAAAGCCTTCTCATTTGTGTCGGGAGGACGCAGAGAGGTACAAACAATACTGAGCTGAGCTACGCATAATCCCGCTCAGATATAAAACAGCCTTCTACGGAGCTAGAGAAGGAGCGGGCCAGCCTTTCTACCTCCTCAGTAGGAGACAACTAACCGCTGAGAGCGAGAATGAGAGGAAGCGAAGCAATAAGGCAGGCAGGAACAGCTAAGTAAGAAAGGCAAGAGCATCTGGCGAGCGCACGGCAGTGCAATATAAGGCCTGGAAAATTGCCTACCCTAATGATATCCTCAAGGCATGCTCGCAGTCTGTTTTTGGATGCTGATTTCTAGTTGCAATAAAGGAGAAATCTCTCTCTCTCTCTCTCTCTCTCTCTCTCTCTCTCTCTCTCTCTCTCTCTCTCTCTCTCTCTCTCTCTCTCTAGTGGCCTGGGATTTTGAGAGTGTGTGTCTATGTGTATAGTTGTGTGTATGTCTCTCTCTCTCCCTCTCCCTCTCTCTCTCTCTCTCTCTTCCCCTCTCTGTCTCTGTCTGCCTCTCTCTCTCTCTCCCTCTCCCTCTCCCTCTCTGTCTCTCTCTCCCTCCCTCCCTCTCTCTCCCTGCTCTCTGTCTCTCTCCCCCTCTGTGTCTCTCTCTCCCCCTCTCTGTCTCTGTCCCTCTCTCCCTCCCTCTCCCTCTCCCTCCCCCTCTCTGTCTCTCTCCCCCTCTCTGTCTCTCTCCCCTCTCTCTCCCTCCCTCTCTCCCTCCCTCCCTCTCCCCCTCTCCCCCTCTATCTATCTCTCCCTCTCCCTCTCTGTCTCTCTCTCTCTCTCTCCCCCTTTCCCCCTTCTCTCTTTCTTTCTCTTTCTCTCTCTCTCCCTCTCTGTCTCTGTCTCTCTCTTTGTCAGGGAGGGCGAAGCGTGCTTCATTTTGCTTTTCAGATGGTCTGACTGCTGGGTACTTGGCAACCCCCTAAGCCAATTATTTCTGCTGCTGCTAATGATAACAATAATTTAGTGATAATGATAGCAGCGGCGGCAGCAACAATAATCATAATGACAACTTTTGGCCCATTAGCCAGATGTCCTTCTTGCAGGAGAATAGTCACAAAGCCAACTCCTGGGTAGCTGGAGACCTGCCTTGATGGGAACGGGGAATGAAGAGCTAGGGTGGCTTCCAAGCAAGATGGTAGGGAGGGGGAATGTGGCCAAATCATTGTCTATGGAAAAGGTGATGCAACCTCAGAAGGATCCCAGGAAATCTTACAAACAAACAAACAAACAAACAAAAAGATGCCGAAGCCCTAGAAGGATAGCGGAGAAGAGCAACCAAGATAATCAGGAGTCTGGAGGCTAAATTATATGATTTAATCCAATAACAGGTTAACAGATTTGGAAGGGACCTTGCAGGTCTTCTATCTAGACCAGGGATCAGCAACCTGCAGCTCTGGAGCCAAATGTGGCTCTTTCACCTCTCTGCTGTGGCTCCCTGTCACTCAAAACATGTGTCACAACCGCCAATGTGCGACACCCGCTGGCACGCGATCTATTGAGCTTTTTAACCCCCGGTAGGCCAACCACGGATAAATCCAAGAAAAGAAAAGTTTCAGAAGAAAACAGAACATTTAATTCAACTACATATGCTAGTTTTGTGGCCGCTCAGGAAATAGTCAGGCACGGGAAGGGTTTTGTGGCTCCCGGTGTTTTCTTTTCTGTGGGAAACGGGTCCAAATGGCTCTTTGAGTGTTTAACATTGCAGACCCCTGATCTAGACCAACATCTGGCTCAAACAGAGATTTAAGGGAACTAGGTACGTTTAGCCCAACAAAGAGACATTAGGGGAGACATGGTAGCATCTTCCAATCCTTGAAGGGCTGTCATAGGAAGAAGGCATCAATTTGTTCTCCAAGGCACCTGAGGGCCGGACAAGAAGCAATGGATGGAAGCCGGTCAGAGGGAGATCCAATCTGGAAATAAAGAGGAATTTCTTGGCAGTGAGAACTATTACGGTAATCAGTGGAAAAGTTTGCTTCCCAGGAGCTGTGGAGGCTCCATCGCTGGAGGTTTCCAAGAAAAAGATTGGACAACCATCTGCCCTGAGGTGAATTTTGTTTACTACTGTTCTGTGGGCGTGGCTTGGTGGGCATGGCAGGGGAAGGATACTGCAAAATCTCCATTCCCTCCCCACTCCTCGGGGAAGGATATTGTAAAATCCCCATTCCCTCCCCACTCCAGGGGAAGGATACTGCAAAATCCCCATTCCCTCCCCACTCCAGGGGAAGGATACTGCAAAATCCCCATTCCCTCCCCACTCCTGGGGGAAGGATACTGCAATATCCCCATTCCCTCCCCACTCCTGGGGGAAGGATACTGCAAAATCCCCATTCCCTCCCCACTCCAGGGGAAGGATATTGTAAAATCCCCATTTCCTCCCCACTCCAGGGGAAGGATACTGCAAAATCCCCATTCCCTCCCCACTCAGGGGAAGGAAACTGCAAAATCCCCATTCCCTCCCCACTCCAGGGGAAGGATACTGCAAAATCCCCATTCCCTCCCCACTCCAGGGGAAGGATACTGCAAAATCCCCATTCCCTCCCCACTCCAGGGGAAGGATATATATTTTTTTTAATTTGATTTATATGCCGCCCTTCTCCGGAGACTCAGGGCAGCTTACAATGCGTTAAGCAATAGCCTTCATTCTTTTGTATATTTTATACAAAGTCAGCTTATTGCCCCCACAAACTGGGTCCTCATTTCACCTACCTTAGAAAGGATGGAAGGCTGAGTCAACCTTGAGCCTTGGAGAGATTCGAACCAGCAGAAATTGCAGGCAGTTGTGTTAATAACAGGGTGCACTAAACCACTGTACTATCAAGGCAAAATCTTTTTTCATATTGCAAAATCTCCATTCCCACCCCACTCTGGGGCCAGCCAGAGGTGGTATTTGCCGGTTCTCCGAACTACACAAAATTTCCGCTACCGGTTCTCCAGAACCTATCAAAACCTGCTGGATTTCACCCCTGCTTCAAGCTCTCTTTCAGCCCTGTGATTCTATGACATCAGGGCACCTTGCAAATTATCAGATTGTTTGTTTTGTGTAGGGAAGTGTTAACCATGATCAAAGCCCAATTTATGTGAAGCAATCTGCATCCTTCTAGAATCTGCTAATTAGGCCTTTTGGGATTTGATCATTGAGAGGCATCAAGGCTGTTAGAGATGTTGTCTCTCGAGCCCTTGGTGGCCCCCAGCCTTTGCCGGGCCCTCCATTCATTTGATGGTTCCATCAAGACATTTTCTTGAATAAGTAGGGCCTTTTTAATGGTTAGGATCAAAGCACAGGAGCTCACTTCCCTGCATAAGGATCATTTATCACAAACATACTGTCTATCTTCTCTTTAATAAGGAAGTACTGCCTAAATGAGTTTTCTGCTTCCATTTCAGAGTAGCTCCATAAGATAAATTAAGGCGGCTGTCTTTTGCTCACTTAGTGTTTTCCATGGTTAAAAAACCTGTCTGGAGTTGAGTCTCCTATTTTAAACACAGTGTTAAGTTGTTGTTTTTTTAATTTGATTTATATGCCGCCCTTCTCCGGAGACTCAGGGCGGCTTACAATGCGTTAAGCAATAGCCTTCATCCTTTTGTATATTTATACAAAGTCAGTTTATTGCCCCCACAAACTGGGTCCTCAATTTACCTACCTTAGAAAGGATGGAAGGCTGAGTCAACCTTGAGCCTGGCAAGATTCGAACTTACTTTAATTGCAGACAGCTGGTGTTAAATTACAGTGCCTTGTCTGCAGAGCTATCCAGGCTCTCTATCTCAGGCTCTCTTCCTTCCTTCCTTCCTTCCTTTCTTCCTTCTTTCTTTCCCTTCCTTCCTTCCTTCCTTCTTTCTTTCTTTCTTTCTTTCTTTCCCTTCCTTCCTTCCTTTCTTTTTTTTTTTAATTTGATTTATATGCCGCCCTTCTCCGGAGACTCAGGGCGGCTTACAACGCGTTAAGCAATAGCCTTCATACTTTTGCATATTTATACAAAGTCAGCTTATTGCCCCCACAAACTGGGTCCTCAATTTACCTACCTTAGAAAGGATGGAAGGCTGAGTCAACCTTGAGCCTGGTGAGATTCGAACTTACAGTAATTGCAGGCAGCTGGTGTTAATCACAATGCTATTAGCCTGCTGAGCCACCAGGCCCCTATAGTTTTGCTGCTTTACTTTTCTTTACTATCTGCTTTTCCCCTCCTGCAATAGTTACCCAGATGAAAAATGCGGAGAGAAGCCAGAATAAGGCGACGGAGATGCAATTATTACGGTGCCATAATGAATTTCTCTCTTTTTTGATGATAGCCAGTTAGCCCTCTAGAAATTATAACGCTGGAATGATTCCAGATATGCAAATGAAATCCATTTTAGCAGGGAGCTGGCATTGTTCGGCAGGGCTGCTAAATTTGTATGAGATCACTCTGTCTATTTGAATGCTATATTTGATCTGTATGCCGATGTACGAAAAGCTTTGTCTATGGGGTCCTTGATGTTCTCTGAGCTTGATGTCTCTGGGAGCTTCTCAGTCCTCCAGGTCGTGGTTGTCCCAAAGGTGCTTTTTTTTTCAGGAGGCTACTGGACTTTCTGGTTTTTCTTTGAAGACGTTTCGCTTCTCATCCAAGAAGCTTCTTCAGCTCTGACTGGAAGGTAGGAAATGGAAGGATTGATACTCCTTGCAGCTGTTCCAAGAAGGCTCCACATCCATTTGCACCACTCAGGTGACCGTGAGGACACAGATAAACCTCCAGGTGGCCTCAACAACCTTCTAAAAGGATGCAAATGACCAGCTGTCTGCAAGGAGTATAAATCCTTCCGTTTCTCACCATCCAGTCAGAGCTGAAGAAGCTTCTTGGATGAGAAGTGAAATGTCTTCAAAGAAAAAATCAAAAAGTCCAGTTGCCTCTTGAAAAAAGTACCATTGGGACTTCTCTGAGTTTGGTTGTTTTCTTGCAGACGTTTCATGACCCAACTAGGGAACATCATCAGGGTTAGACGGGAAGGGCTTTTCCTCTTTGTTTGAGCACTAGGGCTTGCCCTGTCGATGGTGGGATTGTTCTTGGCGCTTCCTTGATTGAGCTATTGTTTCCTGTTAGCTTCTTTGCCTGCATTTGTAGTTCCTTGATTGGGGTATTGCTTATTGCTTGATTGTTGGTCTAGCATTCATCTGTTCTGTCCCCGCGCCCAACCAGCCAGCCGAGGGTTAAATAAACTCTTCAAGCACTCAACGTCAGTGATAAGGAACTTGGCAGCAACTCCGTGGCTGCCTGCCAAGAACTTTTTACTCCGATAACACAGACAAAAATACACACAGTTTGAACAGTCCAGTTTGTAATTAAATCCACAGCAAATAGGCATTGTGTCCAAAAGTGCAAAGTGACTCGCCAGAGATTAGTTTTGTCAGTCACAGAATCCGAATGGCCACCACACTCCCTTTTATAGCCTGTGGGGTGTGGTCCAGTGACTCAGCTTAATCTCTGGCACGCCTCCTTTTCTGCTGCGCCCACTTGTCTCTCCGACGCTGCCGTGGGTCCAACCACAATGTTTCTTCATCACTATCCGACGGCTCGGAAACACCTGGCTCCTGGCCAATCTCTTCTCCCTCGGGAGACACCTGAGGCATTGCCAGAGAGGAGGGTCTTGGAGAGGGAGGCCTGGCCGTCTCCTCTCCTTCATGTTCGGAGCCTTCTTCCTCCGATAAGATAGGCTCAGAGGATGGAGCTACAACACCATCTTCATGTTAATCTCTGCTTGTCATAAAGAATGAACCATGCCTTTCTCCGGCCATGGTTTTCTCATTATGTTATTACCGGTTTGCCCCGCTTGTGCACGCTTGCTTTGTGCACGCATGCCTGGTTTGTGTGCATGCATGCCTGGTTTTCCTGCGTGCCTGCCTTCTGTGCATGCGCTTTACTCATGCGCCCACCTTTTGCGCATGCGCCCGGCCCCCAAAACATGCCTAAATAGGATGGCATAGAGCCAGGGTGGGTGGGCCCACCTGCGATTTCCGCTACCAGTTCGGGTGAACCGGTCTGAACCAGCTGACTACCACCTCTGCCTTTCTCTTGCTCTTCTCTTCCACTTCAATTCTCAAAACTTCTGTAGTTTTATATTAATGACACAAAATCTACCTATAGCATCTAGTTTGTTCTTCACGTCTGCTTGACTAGCCTTTTTCAAAGAGGAAAATACAACCTGGGGGTGGGGGGGGGAAGCTATGGCAACTTTACGATCTGGAGACTTCAACTCCCAGAATTGAAGACACGAGAAGTCTGGGAGTTAGTTGACGTCTACAAGGTGCAAAGTTGGCACAGTTGCACATTCATGGAATACAATATTTTCCCAAGGAAGTGGAAACCTTGTTTCTATCACCTGAACTACCCTTATCTTAGCGTTCCCCCGCTGCTCCATTTGCTAATTGCAGAAGACTGTTTCCCAAAACAAGGAGTTGCTGAAATTGCAAATCAAATGATTTTCTCCTATTCTTTTGATTTGCATGCATCTCGGTCAGTGGTGAAATGTAAAATTTGTTACTACCGGTTCTATGGGCGTGGCTTGGTAGGGGTAATGTGACTGGGTGAGTATGGCCAACTTTTTTTTTTTTTTTACTTTTAAAAGCATTTTTACTACAGAGGTTGTAAAAAAAATGCTTTTAAAAGCCTCTGACGATCAGAGTTGACGATCCCAACTCAGCTGGGATCGTCAGAGGCTTTTAAAAGGCTCTGATGATCCCAGCTGAGCTGCGCGATCATCATAGGCTTTTCTTTTTTTACTTTTAAAAGCATTTTTTTGGCCGAAGAGGTTGTAGAAAAAATGCTTTTAAAAGTAAAAAAAAAAAAAACACCAACCTCTGATGATCGTGTGGCTCAGCTGGGCATGGGGGTGGGAGGCAGGGATTTTTGTTACCAGTTCTCTGAACCACCCGCTGCCATCACCCCCGGATCCAGCGATCCGATCCGAACCGGGAGCATTTCACCCCTAATCTCGCTGCTTGACTAGGTTATTCGGTTTGGTTGGTAGGGAAAACATTGGAAGTGAATCAACATTGCAGGCATTTGAGGAAACTGAGAGCCACGGAGAACTGTTGTTTTTTTTCCCCCCTGATTCTCCTTCTTCATCTTCCTGTGATTCACTGCTGGCTAGCAACGCTTTCCCTAACATAAAATAATTAGAAAATGTTCTTGTGAAGTTAACCTCTTCTGGAACACTTCTGAGCTCAGAAATAAAGTTTCTGCAAGGATGTGATTGAACACCCCTGCTTGAAAGTTCTTCCGTTAGCATGGAGATGTGGACACAAGTAATTTTTTTGAAGAAGAAGACAATACAAGCTAAGTGTACAGTGGTACACCTGTACATATTAGTCACCATCTTTTATCTGGATTGCTTGTTACACAAGGTCTCCGAACAAAATAACAAACCTGGGCCACGTTCGGCTTTTTGTGGGCTTGTATACAGTCAGCTGTTAACACAATTAGTTCAGTTCTCAAAAATTTGAGACAAGGAGGAAAAAAAAATGTGTGGACAAGAGTTCATCTAATGATTCTTCAGTACCTTGCCAAAACAGATGGCCAATTAAGCAACATCAGTTTTCCAAAAAAACAAACAACAAAACCCCCCCATCAATTCAAACCATCCTAATTGGTTTGTGTAACTGATTTAATTAATCATGTGTCCTTGCTTGTACAGGAAAGTTTGAGCATTTTGTAAAGAAGAAAATTCAAGACAAAAAGATACGATTATAATTGGACAGTAATTATATATAAACTCAACCTGATATTTTTTTTCCCCTCTTTGCAACCGAGCTGAAGTTCTGTTTCTTCATTTACCTAAAGCAAAATCTTTAAGCATGATAGATAAAGAGTTAATCTCATTTCTAACAGCGATTTCCTGATGATCTGTCCAGGATCCTGAAATCTTTTTTTTTTTTTAATTTGATTTATATGCCGCCCTTCTCCGGAGACTCAGGGCGGCTTACAATGTGCTCAGCAATAGCCTTCATCCTTTTGTATATTTATACAAAGTCAGCTTATTGCCCCCACAACTGGGTCCTCAATTTACCTACCTTAGAAAGGATGGAAGGCTGAGTCAACCTTGAGCCTTGGCGAGATTCGAACCTGCAGTAATTGCAGGCAGCTGGTCTTAATAACCAGCTTAATAACAGGATGCCTTAGACCATTGTACTACCAAGTACAGTGTACTACCAAGGCTCTTAGTATCTACTCATTGGTTTTACCCAATGTTTTTGTGGGTTTGGGGTCAATATTATTGAATCAAAATCTATGCTCTAAACTTCACTAAGATTTACTACCTTTGGGGAAAAAAAAATCTATTTTTACAGTACGGCCCTGGAGATAAGTGTTATGTAGTTGCACTTATTTTTCATTTCTCTGCCACTCCTAGTTTATTTGCAATTCCTAATCTGACAATCGGACTAATTAACTAACTAACCTAATTAACTAATTAACTAACTAACCCTAATGGGATTCATTGGAGAAGAGCCTAATGCTGGGAACGATTGAGGGCAAAAGAAGAAGGGGACAGCAGAGAACGAGCTGGCTAGATGGAGTCACTGAAGCAGTCGGCATGAGCTTAAATGGACTCCAGAAGATAGTAGAGGACAGGAAGGCCTGGAAGAACGTTGTCCATGGGGTCTCGATGGGTTGGACCTGACTTCGCAACTAACAACAACAACAACAACAACAACAACAACAACAACAACAAATCTGACCAAAAAAGGAGCCGAGGTGGCGCAGTGGTTAGAGTGCAGTATTGCAGCTACTTCAGCTGACTGCTAGTTTAGCAGATCAGCGGATCAAATCTCACCGGGTCAAGGTTGACTCAGCCTTCCATCCTTCCGAGGTGGGTAAAATGAGGACCCAGATTGTTGGGGGCAATATGCTAATGCTAATGCAATATGCTAATATTCAATATGCTATATGTTAACTTTGTAAACCGCTTAGAGAGGGCTGTAAAGCCCTATGAAGCGGTATAGAAGTCTAAATAAAAAAAAAAGGAAGACGTTTCAGTACATTTTCAACTGAAATGTCCTTGAAGCACAGAAAGGAAGAATGGTTGAAAGTTTGCAAATAGGATTCTCCTGTTAATTGTCAACTTATTTTTAAGGCAGATACAGAAACCTCATTTGCAGTGTTACCATTTTTCCCAATATATTCTTCTTTGGAAAAAAAATTAAACTAATGCTATGCACAAATCACATTTTAGATTCTTTAATACTTTACATTCAGCTTAATGAAAGAGATTACTTTCAAATTTGATATCAAAGGAAAAGAATGGTTTGGAGAATTTTTTCCTGTCTGGAATTAGAATAGAATAGAAATCGGAATTAGAGTTGAATTTATCCTTGCCAAAGGCAGAGTTTTAATTCCCTTTCTTCCCTTCTGTAATTCCTTTTCCAGAAATCTGCAGAGCTCTGGCTTTTCAAGCCCAGGGAAGTTATTTGGCTTTCCTCGTGGAAGGGTGAAGGGAAGTTAATTTTATTGGCACTGCTAATTGCATTTTTCCTGCGTCTGGAAATAAATGTGATAAGAGAAACAGAATCACTTTCCAATAAAATGCTCCCAAACAAATGCATTTGAGGAACGACACATGTTTCTCTTTTATGGAGCTTTAGACCAGAATCTTAACCGCGAAACCCAACTCTGTCTTTTGATATGCCTACATTTTCTCCTTCCGCAATTCTGAGCTTTAAAGAAACTATTTCTTCAGAAATTGATGAGATACAATTTCTTTTGTTCCACTTTTTTTTTTTTAAAAGGATCCAAGCATACTTGTTGCTCTCTTGTGTAAATTTTGCTTTTTCCGGACTCTCCACCCCTTTGTGCAATGCACGCATTCATCTGTCTTAATATGTTGGCGGCAGTGGTGAAATCCAAGTTTTTTTACTACTGGTTCTGTGGGCGTGGCTTGGTGGGTGTGGTGCGGCTTGGTGGGCATGGCTTGGTGGGCGTGTCAGGGGAAGGATATTGCAAAATCCCCATTCCCACCCCACTCTGGGGCCAGCCAGAGGTGGTATTTGCCAGTTCTCTGACCTACTCAAAATTTCCACTACCGGTTCTCCAGAACCTGTCAGAACCTGCTGGATTTCAAAAACCCAGTGGTGGGTTTCAAAATTTTTTATTATGGGTTGTGTGGGTGTGGCTTGGTGGGCGTGGCATGGCTTGGTGGACGTGGCATGGGAAGGATACTGTCAAATCTCCATTCCCTCCCCAATCCAGGGGAAAGTTACTGCAAAATCCCCATTTCCTCCAGATCAGCTGGGACTTGGGAGGCAGAGAATAGATGGGGGCGGAGCCAGTCAGAATTTTTACTACCGGTTCTCTGAACTACTCAAAATTTCTGCTACCGGTTCTCCAGAACTGGTCAGAACCTGCTGAAACCCACCTCTGATTTCACCCCGGTTGGTGGTTATATATTTTATAGTAGGGCTTTTTTTTTCAGATAATGGGTAGTATCTAGATTTTATCGTGTTTGTAACTGGATCCATTCAATTCGATGGAGCTTATATTGATCTTGATGAATTGAAGTCCCTGTCATGACTACTTTTAGCCTGACAGAATCTGGCTCTAGCAAAGTGTGGATTGCTTTTAAACTTAGGCAAATGATGCCCTTAGAATGAATTCTTCCTCCTTCGATTCTGCTTGACTTCGGCAGTCTTGAATTCTTTCTTTTCTTGAGATAAAAATACCCCGCAAAAAACCCTCAGCTGCTAAACATGTATAATTGCCTAAGGAACAGATGACCCAGAGCAATCATCAATAAAATAAGAAAAAATAATTAATTAATTAATAAAATAAGTAATAAGCATGCAGCAGACAATAAAGGGAGTATTGTGAGTTGGGATTTCCCTGATCGGCGAAGTTTTAATCTTGAGGATTTCCCACTAAAAGACTTAAGAAGAGATTGGACAGCCAATTGTCTGAATTGGTATAGGATCTCCTGCTTGAGTAGGGGGTTGGACTAGAAGACCTCTAAGGTCCCTTCCAACTCTGTTATTCTGCTATTCTTTTTTCCTTCCTTCCTTCCTTCCTTCCTTCCTTCCTTCCTTCCTTCCTTCCTTTTCTTCCTTCCTCCCTCCCTCCCTCCCTCCCTTCCTTCCTTTCCTTCTTTCCTTCCTTCTTTCCTTCCTTCCTTTCCTTCCTTCCTTCCTTCCTTCCTTCCTTCCTTCCTTTCCTCTCCATTACTGGAGGGTTTTTTTAAGAGATTGGACAGCCAATTGTCTGAATTGGTATAGGATCTCCTGCTTGAGTAGGCGGTTGGACTAGAAGACCTCTAAGGTCCCTTCCAACTCTGTTATTCTGCTATTCTTTTTTTCTTCCTTCCTTTCTTTCATCCTTCCTTCCTTCCTTCCTTCCTTCCTTCCTTTCCTTCCTTCTTTCCTTCCTTCCTTCCTTCCTTCCTTTCCTTCCTTCCTTCCTTCCTTCCTTCCTTCCTTCCTTCCTTTCCTTCCTTCCTTCCTTCCTTCCTTCCTTCCTTCCTTCCTTCCTTCCTTTCCTCTCCAATACTGGAGGTTTTTTTTTAAGAGATTGGACAGCCAATTGTCTGAATTGGTATAGGATCTCCTGCTTGAGTAGGGGGTTGGACTAGAAGACATCTAAGGTCCCTTCCAACTCTGTTATTCTGCTATTCTTTTTTTCTTCCTTCTTTCCTTCCTTTTCTTTCTTCCTACCTTCCTTTCCTTCCTTCCTTCCTTCCTTCCTTCCTTCCTTCCTTCCTTCCTTCCTTCCTTCCTTCCTTTCCTTCCTTCCTTTTCTTCCTACCTTCCTTTCCTACCTTCCTTTCCTTCCTTCCTTCCTTCCTTCCTTCCTTCCTTTCTTCCTTTCCTTCCTTCCTTCCTTCCTTCCTTCCTTCCTTCCTTCCTTCCTTCCTTCCTTCCTTCCTTTCCTCTCCATTACTGGAGGGTTTTTTTTAAGAGATTGGACAGCCAATTGTCTGAATTGGTATAGGATCTCCTGCTTGAGTAGGGGGTTGGACTAGAAGACATCTAAGGTCCCTTCCAACTCTGTTATTCTGCTATTCTTTTTTTCTTCCTTCTTTCCTTCCTTTTCTTCCTTCCTTCCTTCCTTCCTTTCCTTCTTTCCTTCCTTCTTTCCTTCCTTCCTTCCTTCCTTCCTTTTCTTCCTTCCTTCCTTCCTTCCTTCCTTCCTTCCTTCCTTCCTTCCTTCCTTCCTTCCTTCCTTCCTTCCTTCCTTCCTTCCCTCTCCCTTACTGGATTTTTTTTTTAAACAGATTGGGCAGTGATTTATTTGAAACAGAATAGGGTTTCCTGCTTGAGCAGGGGGTTGGACTCCAAGGTCCCTTCCAGTTCTGTTATTCTGTTTCTCTTTTTCTCCATATCAGGGCTGGGTGATTTGGCTTGAAAGGTCCGAAGCTCCCTATTTTTAAATTATTTTGTCGTGTGTAGAAATTCCAGGGAGGCATCCTCTTTGCCCGCAGTACTTCTAGGTTTGGTTTCTTCCGCACTTTAGAATTGGAACTGTCTCTCAAGGCAGGCAAGAGGAAAGGAAGTGGTAGGAATCCTGCATTTTTCGCTCTGCAGAACTTGAGGGGGAAGGCTTCTTTTATTAATCAACGCGTGGGCCTTTGATGAATACTTCATTTTGGAAACAGACACCGTGTGCGCTTCTCTGTGCAGCTAAAGGCAACTAGAAAGACAGGATGAGTTCCTCGGACTAAACACCCCTCTTTGCTCGAGGAAGTAAGATTCGCTTCGCTGGGGAAATCAACTAACTGAGATTTAGAAACCTGGGCAAGATTCAGAGCCAAACGTTTCCCAGTGAGCTGCGTCAGCCAGCAAAACAGCAGCCACCTCAGCTCTATTAATACTTTTGGAAAGAGAAATAGTGCCAGGAACACTTAAAGATAAAGGTTCCCCTCGCACATATGTGCTAGTCGTTCCCGACTCTAGGGGGCGGTGCTCATCGGTTTCAAAGCTGAACTGTCCGAAGACGTCTCCGTGGTCATGTGGTTGGCATGACTCAACGCCAAAGGCGCATGGAACGCTGTTCCCTTCCCACCAAAGGTGGTCCCTATTTTTCTACTTGCATTTTTTACCTGCTTTCGAACTGCTAGGTTGGCAGAAGCTGGGACAAGTAACTCACCCCGTTACGCGGCACTAGAGATTCGAACCGCTGAACTTCTGACCTTTTGATCAACAAGCTCGGCATCTTAGTCACTGAGCCACTGTGTCCCTCATTCATATTTCTATTTGGTAAGGAACACTTACCGAATGGAAATATGCAGTGAAATGACATGAAGGATCTCTGCTGCGCCTGAACTCCTGGAGCACAGCACCTGGTTTTATAATTATTTATTATTAGGGTTTCTTTTTTAATATATCCCATCTTTATTACTTTATAAGTAACTCAAGGTGGTAAATATGCCTAGTGCTCCTTCCTTGGTCTATTTTCCCCACAACAACAAGCCTGAGAGGTGAGTTGGGGTGAGACAGAATGACCGGTCCAAAATAACCCAGAAGGCTTTCATGACTAACGCAGGACTAGAACTGACTGTCTCCTGGTGATTGGCCCAGTAAGTCACCTAACTGGCAGGACTAGAACTCACGGTTTTCTGGTGATTGACCCAAAATCACTCAACTGGCTCTCATTCTTAAGACAGAACTAGAACTCATCGTCTCCTGGTGATTGACCCAAAATCACTCAACTGGCTTACATGCCTAAGGCAGGACTAGAACTTGCTGTCTCCTGGTGATTGGCCCAATCACCTACTGCTAGACTAGAACTCGCTGTCTCCTGGTGATTGGCCCAGTCACCTACTGCCAGAACTAGAACTCATGGTCTCCTAGTGATTGACCCACTCAACTGGCTTTCATGCCTAAGGCAGGACTAGAACTCACTGTCTCCTGGTGATTGGCCCAAACACCTCCTGGCAGAACTAGAAATCATAGTCTCCTGGTGATTGACCCAAAATCACTCAGCGGCTTCCATTCCTAAAGTTGGACTAGAACTCATAGTCTCCTGGTTTCTGGACTAGCACCTTCAACACTATACAGATCTGACTTGCATTGCATTGCATCGGTTGCATCTGGGTTGATAATAGTCTCAAAAGGCTTCCAGACTCTGATTTAAACCTCCGGACTACCTCTCCACTCACCTGTTTAGCTACCAATCCAGAGGCCTTTTTGCTTTGACACGTCTCTCCTCTTGTTTCAGATAAATGTTCGCGTTACTCATAAATAAGGAAACCAATAAAGTAGATATGAACACTCATAAGCGACAGTGGAAGCAATAAGGTTCCTTCTTCCAATCTCGCGCCTTGGAAGTCAACACCGCTGTAATTGCAGCTCGATAAGGAGAGAGAGAAAAAAGTTCCCGATTAGTAAAGTGTTTTCTGAAACATTACAAAACAGTCCAACAATGGGAACGAACACCGGGGCAGAATTAATCGCTACCTGCAAACAATTTCACACTAGACTAAACAGGGAAACGATAAAAACCATTTTGCAACCCAAGCTTTGACAATAAAATCAGCAAAATGCACAATTAGTTTGAACTGTGACTGAGGAGCAGTCAGTAAATCAGGAAAATACGAGGTTGTGTTTTGTGAAGTTGCCGGAAATGGTTTTTTTTCTTCCCCTCGGATCCCAGATCCAGAAAGCTAATATTTCTCTGCCCAACATTTCCCCCTCCAGACAATATTTGTCTACGTAATAATATAAGGTTTTGCATCTGATCATCATTCATCTCAGTTTTGGATATCTGGTACCCCCACAAGTGAGCTATTGAATAATGTGATCTCATATTAGACAATAATTAGATATTGACATACAGACTTACTTGACATTTACATGAATTGGTCTTCCTTAACAGCCAACAACTGCTAGCAGATCAGTTTGAATGCTGCCAAAACAGTCAACAGATGGCAATACTTTCAATCAGCTTGAACTGTAAATAGAGCTCCAGGCTGAAAGAGCCAACGCGTCTTTTGATTTGAAATTTTCCACTCAACCTCTGATTTATTTACTTATTGGTATCCCGTCTTTATTATTTTTACAGATAACTCAGGGTAGAGAAGATGTTCAACACACCTCCTTCCTTCTGTTGTCCCCCACAAAGACAATCCTGTGGGATACGTTGGACTGAGGGAGAGTGATTGGCTCAAGGTCACCCAGCTGGTTTTCATGGATGAGGTAGGACTAGAACTCACTGTCTCCTGATGATTGGCCCAAAGTCATCCAGTTGGCTTTCATGCTAAAGTGAGAGTAGAACTCCCAGTCTCCCAGTTTCTAGTCTGGTTCCTTAACCACTAGACTGCTGGACAAAGAACGAGAGACTCTTACTATGTATTGGGATCCATTTGTTGCTCAAAGAGGAAAATGTTTTATTCCCCCAAAATGATGTCTTATCAAATAATCATTCAATTGAGGGATGTAGACATCCATCATCTGTTTCCATTGCTGCCTTCATGATTAAAGAACTGTCTTCTAAGTTCAGTCTTACTGTCTGTGATGAGTCAGAGCTGAAAAAGGAGATGGAGAATGATAGTTGTTTATAACAACAGATTTCCAGAAGCCAGTAAGATTAATTCTTGTTCTTGCCTGTGGGGGGGGGGTAGGGAATAAAACAAAGCCATATCTCGCCCCTCCCCCCCCATCATATTTACCACTTCCTTTTTGCTGCTTCTTTGTTATTTCTTTGTCAGGAGAAGACCTAACATCCCATTATCAATTCTTGTCCTGCTCTCCTGTTAATTTCAGGGTTAGGGAATCCTGTCCGTGGCAATTTTTGGAATGCTACAATTTCATTTAGAGCATAGCTGGCTGGGGAATTCTGGGAGTTGAAGTCCACACGTCTTACAGTTGCCAGAGTTGGTTGGATACCCTTCAGTAGAGTGAAGATTCTACAGAGGAATGATTGAGTCTGTCATCTGCACCTCTATAGCTGTCTGGTTGGGTTCTGCAACCCAACAAGACAGACAGAGACTTCAGAGGATAATTAGAACTGCAGAAAAAACAACGGCTACCAACCTGCCTTCCACTGAGGACCTGTATCCTTCACGAGTCAAAAAGAGGGCTGTGAAAATATCTACAGAACTCTCGCATCCTGGACATCAACTGTTTCAACTCCTACCCTCAAAACGACGCTATAGAGCACTGCACACCAGGACAACTAGACACAAGGACAGTTTTTTCCCGAACGCCATCACTCTGCTAAACAAATAATTCCCTCAACACTGTCAAACAATTCACTAAATCTGCACTACTATTACTATTAATCTTCTCATCGTTCCTATCACCCATCTCCTCCCACTTATGACTGTATGACTGTAACTTGTTGCTGTATCCTTACGATTTATATTGATTGTTTCCTAGTATGATTTGACTGCTTATTTGTACCCTATGACTATCATTAAGTGTTGTACCTTATGATTCTTGATGAATGTATCTTTTCTTTTTATGTACACTGAGAGCATATGCACCGAAGACAAATTCCTTGTGTGTCCAATCACACTTGGCCAATAAAGAATTCTATTCTATTCTATTCTATTCTATTCTATTCTATTCTATTCTATTCTATTCTATTCTATTCTATTCTAGTCTAGTCTAGTCTAGTCTAGTCTAGTCTAGTCTAGTCTAGCCTAGCCTAGCCTAGCCTAGCCTAGTCTAGTCTATATATTTTTTATTTATTATTATTATTTATTAAATTTATATAAATATGAAATTGGTTTTAAATTGTAATGTTCTAAATTATGGGCCAAATTATTTAATTATTTTAAATTTATTTTAACTTTTGTCTATAAAGTGTTTTACTTGGCTGTTCACCGCCCTGAGTCCGAAAGGAGAAGGGCGGTACAGAAATTTGAAAATAAATAAATAAATAAAATAAATGTTTAGATTAATCAATAATATTCATAGATCAGTACGTAGATGAAAAAAAAAAACGAGCATTGCTTTTATTCTTAACAAAAAAAAAAAAAAAAGGAAGAAGAAGAAAGAAAGAAAGAAAGAAGAATTCTGTTGGAAGTTTGAAATGCCAAAAAACGAAAGGCCCAGCACCCAGAGGCATTTTTAGACATTTACAGAATTAAAAAGAAAAGGCAAAAGCACATAAATGCGCCCAAGCGTTTTGTCTGGAGGAAGTCACAACAGCTAGTGGGGTGGAGAGACAAAAAGAAAAAAACAACTGTGTAGAGCAGGGGTCTCCAATCTTTACAACTTTAAGACTTGTGGACTCCAACTCCCAGAATTCCTCAGCCAGCAAAGCTGGCTGAGGAATTCTAGGAGTTGAAGTCCACAAGTCTTAAAGTTGCCAAGGTTAGAGACCCCTGGTGTAGAGAAATCAGGGTCAGAGAGGCTTTGTGGAGCAAAGCAAACACAGCAGTTCGCTTTCTCACATTAGCATTTTGTTATGGGTGGTGACCGCGATGATACTTCTGTCAGCACGTCAAGATGCATTTATCCTAGTGCTGGCATAAGAAGGAGAATGCAAGTGTCTGCAACTGTACGGTTGCCTTTCACCTACTTATTTTAGCTGGAGATAATGTCTCCTAGGAGATGGATGGGAGGGGGGAAATTCTTTGAGTTGGAGCAGTAGATTAGGGGTGAATGATTGGGAAGATGGCCAATGAATGCAGAGGAGTGGGGGAAGGAAGAGGAGGGATTTTGGGTCAGCACCACAGTGCTGGCTGTATGGAGTCAGTGTAAAAGTTGCCGTGCTAAATAAAATGGAAGTTTGTTTCAAAAAAGACTTTGAGACGCAATTTATTTGAAGATGGCCTGAAAACCTGACAACTTCACTCTTTGGCTGGTTGATGGTATCTCCCACCCTTCTGTTGGGTATGTATTATCCCATGCTGCATCACATCCAGGAAGCCATGTTTTGAGAATGCCTGCAACCAAGTTGGATTAGTGGTTAAGGCACATCAGGCTAGAAACTGGGAGACAGTGAGTTCTAGTCCCATCTTAGCATGAAAACCAACTGTTTGTCTTAGCATGAAAGCCAACTGTTAAGGCACCAGGCTAGAAACTGGGAGACAGTGAGTTCTAGTCCCATCTTAGCATGAAAGCCAACTGTTAAGGCAGCAGGCTAGAAACTGGGAGACAGTGAGTTCTAGTCCCATCTTAGCATGAAAGCCAACTGTTAAGGCAGCAGGCTAGAAACTGGGAGACAGTGAGTTCTAGTCCCATCTTAGCACGAAAGCCAACTGTTAAGGCAGCAGGCTAGAAACTGGGAGACAGTGAGTTCTAGTCCCATCTTAGCATGAAAGCCAACTGTTAAGGCAGCAGGCTAGAAACTGGGAGACAGTGAGTTCTAGTCCCATCTTAGCACGAAAGCCAACTATTAAGGCCCCAGCTTAGAAACCAGGGGACAGTGAGTTCTAGTCCTATCTTAACATTAAAGCCGGATGGGTGATTTTGTGCCAAGCACCAGGAAACAGTGAGTTCTAGTTCTGCCTTAGCCATGAAAACCAGATGGGTGACCTTGGGCTAGTCCCTCTCTCTTGGGCTAGCCCACCTCACAAAGCTGTTGTGGGGAAAATAGGAGGAGGACGCTGTTGTTGTTTTTTTAAAAATTTGATTTATAGGCCGCCCTTCTCCGGAGACTCAGGGCGGCTTACAATGCGTTAAGCAATAGCCTTCATCCTTTTGTATATTTATACAAAGTCAGCTTATTGCCCCCACAATCCGGGTCCTCAATTTACCTACCTTAGAAAGGATGGAAGGCTGAGTCAACCTTGAGCCTGGCGAGATTCAAACCTGCAGTAATTGCAGGCAGCTGGTCTTAATAACAGGGTGCTTTAGACCAGTGTACTACCAAGGCTTATCCAATGTTTTGGGTAAGTTCTCCATCTTGGGTTATTTGTAAAAATTAAAAAGAGGGAGATACGAATTAAACCAATAAAGAAAGACATGCCCTCCATCGCACAGACTATTCACATAGTCCTCAACCTTTGTCTCTCCTCTCAAAATCACCTAATATGGGCATTTCTTGAGAAGATCCAAATCAGATCCCACTGTTTTGAAGTCTTCGTTTTTTTCTCAAGAAAACTCCTCGCATCCAGTCTGGAAGAAAATTATTGCTTTGCCATAACATAACATTCTGGAGGATGTTAAGGTGAAAAGAGCTTATGTTTAAGTTTGAATAAATAACCCCGGTGGTGATTGCTTCTGCGGCTTTCTCTACCTTTTCTCTGTTTTTTTTTTAATTTTTGTTTTCACGCGATGCTCGCATCTTAGAAATGTTGGCCTAAATATCAGTGAAATGTTTCCATTTACAGCCCAAACAGGATTGCACGTAGCACTCCATCCATCTCCCATGTTCAACAACTTGGTTATCAAGGTCCAGAGCACTCAAAGAAAACTTATAATGCTCCCAGGCTGTGGAATGGAGAACATGTATTTTATTGGCCTAACCTTGTTGTTGAGAGAGTTCTGTCCATTTAGCTATGAATAATTCAGGCTGAAACAGAGTTTATTGAAGGATGCTGTTGGGCGCACACTAGTTAAAGCTCTGGTGGTATTTTCCATTATAAATCTCCTATCTCCAGCAGGTTTTATCACTCCATTACTAAATGGGAACTAAATGGAATGGACTGGGGGAGGGAGATGGTCCTTTGGTAGAAGGGAGCAGACATCCAAGTTAAGCAGAAGTGCGCTGTGACTTCTAATTTAATGCTATCTATAAACACAAACACTGATAGGATGGATGAATGAGAGAGAGAGAGAGAGAGAGAGAGAGAGAGACAGAGAGACAGAGAGACAGAGACAGAGACAGAGACAGAGACAGAGAGGAAAAAGAAGAGGAAGAGAGACAGAGAAAGAGAAAGAGAGACACAGAGAGAGACAGAGACAGAGACAGAGAGACACAGAGAGAGACAGAGAGAGGGAGAGAGACAGAGACAGACAGAGAGAGAAAGAGAGACAGAGAGAGAGACAGAGAGAGACACACACAGAGAAAGACAGAGACACACACACAGAGAGAGAGACACACACACAGAGAGAGAGACACACAGAGAGAGACAGAGACCCACACACAGAGAGACAGAGAGAGACAGAGACACACACACAGAGAGAGAGAGACAGAGAGAGAGACAGAGAAAGAGAGAGACACAGACAAAGACAGAGAGAGAGAGAGACAGAGAGACAGAGAGACAGAGAGACAGAGAGACACAGAGAGAGACAGAGACAAAGAGAGAGAGAGAGAGAGAGAGACAGACAGACAGACAGACAGACAGAGAGACAGAGAGAAAGACAGAGACACACACACAGAGAGACAGAGACAGAGACACACAGAGAGAGAGACACACACAGAGAGAGAGACAAAGAGAGAGAGAGAGAGAGAGAGAGAGAGAGACCTACTTACAGATTCAACACTTAGACAGACAAATCAATCTTGTGCAGAATTACTAAAGAGTAGACTCCCTAGGATTGTAGCTACCCAATGTCACATTATGCTTCTTTACGTAGAAGGATTCACTCCCAAAATAAGAATAGAGGAAGTCCTCTCAACTTACAACAGTTCATTTAATGACTGTTCAAAGTTACAATGTGCGTGCCAGGGGTACTGCACATTGGCAGTTGTGATGCATATTTTGAGTGACAGGGAGCCGCAGCAGAGGGGTGAAAGAGCCACATGTGGCTCCAGAGCTGCAGGTTGCTGATCCCTGGTCTAAAGTTAAAGTTTTGGGGATATTGTTCTGTCCCCATCTCACACAAACACACACAAATAGATAGCCGGGGGTTAAATAAACTGGCAGAGAACCAATTCTTCCGATAAGATGCTTGGCAGCAACCCAGTAGCTGCTTGCCAAGAACTTTTACTCAATAAACAAAATACCCACAGTCAAGAATTGTCCAGTTCGTAAAATAAATCCAAGGCCGATAATGTTGTTTCCAAAGATGCAATGTGACTCGATAGTAGTTAGTTTTGTCCGTCACAGAGTCTGAATGGCCACCTCACCCCCTTTTATACCCTGTGGGGTGTGGTCTAGTGACTCAGCCTAATCTCTGGCATGACTTTTCTTCTGTTGCGCGCGCTTATCTCTGCGACGCTGTCGAGGATCCAGCCAAGACTCATTACCCTCATCACTGTCCACCTGTGGCTGCATGGATGTGCTTGGCCCCGGCCCTATCTCTTGCCCTTTGGCGGACACCGAAGGCATTGCCAGAGAGGAGGGTCCTAGAGAGGGAGGCCTTGCCAACTCCTCTTCTTCACTCTTGGAGTCCTCTCCTGCTGATGACACAGGCTCAGGTAACGGAGCCACATCAGATATGGGGAAGAAACCACAGAGTCATTTTCTCTGGGCTTCTCACTTTGTGTCCTTTCCATTTTCTGTTACCAATTCTAGCGATATTAGATTGACACAAATTCTCTACAGTAGCTCCAAGCCTCTGGTTATTTTCTAGAACTTTGTGCTCTGATTCATTGCTTTTCCACTAAAATAATCGGAGTTTTGAGGCCCAGCAGTAGCACCAAACCAGAATTTGTTACAGCATTATATTCCATG
>NW_027256892.1:21965885-22132321 GCF_029215685.1 Pituophis catenifer annectens
CGGACTTTTGCTATAGACTTTGCTGGATTATCTTCAGACTTGATTGACTCTGTCATTATTGAGCTGTTTCTTTTGATGTACCAGAAGTGGGGAGAAGTTATCTCTTTGTGAGTAATAAACTCTTGGCAGGTAGCCACTAGGTTGCTGCCAAGTTCTGTTATCATAAGGAAAAGGATTTTGTTGGCTGGTTTGGTTTTTAACTCTTGGACATCTGTTGGTGTGTGTGCGTGTGGGACGGGGACAGAACAGGTTGGCAGAAGTTGGGACAAGTCACGGGAGCTCACCCCATTACACGGCACTCGGGATTCGAACCGCTGAACTGCCGACCTTTCAATCGACAAGCTCAGCATGTTAGCCACTGAGCTTAGACTTTGTCAATGATGGACCAGACATAGTAGAATCAGGAAGAACATTATACCTTTTTTCAATTCCTTTATTGGTTATCAGCAAAGCTTAGTTTTAACCATTCAACCAGTGATATACCAGCTGACCAGTTGGCTGATGGACCAGTCTGCTTTCCCCAGTCAATAAATTTATTGATATTCTCAGACAGCTTAGTAGCTGAGAAGGATGGGGTAAAACCAGTGCTGGTGAATTTGGCTTGCTGCCTCTCTTTAACACTGTGTTGATAAAGATTTAATTGGCAATTCTTGTCTGTAATGTAAGATAATTGCAGATATTCCCAAGAATTGTTTATAGAGTGGAAGGAAACAGATGCATTGGAGATGTATTGGAGGAGTTTAATTAAAGACTTTATAAAAGGGCAACAGATGGCATCTCTTAGCTAAAGGAGCAGGGAGGTGGAGGTCTTGGCTGGCATTTCAGAGACTCAAAGGAGATTTCTCTCCCCCACTGATCTGATGTGCTCCTTTCAATAGTCCCTACTTTGTTCGCAAGTCTCGTGTCCTCCAAAGACTTATGCCTTTTAAGTAGCTGTATAAATCTCACATCAAATCAAGGAAGACAATCACCTACATGTCACTTTTGACATCAGTGCTAAGGGAGCTTCTCATCTTGATCTTCCTTGCCTTGTCAAAGGTAAAGGTTTTCCTGTCCATCATGTGCGAATGTAAGTAGATTAATAGGTACCACTTTGGTGGGAAGGTAACAGTGTTCTGTGTGTCTTCAGCACATAGCTTACTCAAAGGAGGCCCCGTTTGTTCATTCTTGATACATGCTGTAGCACAGGGATGTCAAACTCATGGCCCACAGGCCAGATGCATCACACACTGGCCATGCGAAGGGAGGGGAAATCACAATACGTCACGTGACAACATCGTGACGACGCGAGTTTGACACCCCTGCTGTAGCAGGAAACCTCAAGAAAGCATTCAACCTGGGCATTGAAATTCTCCTGCATTTCTTTTTACCAGCTTTCATCCCCTTGGAGGAAAGAGAAGTGGCTTTCACAGGTCTTCTCCCAAAAGAAGAGAATTGCTCATGAGTGGAGTGCAGCACTCCACCTGGGAAGCTGCTCAAAATTTCTGCTACCGGTTTTCCAGAACCTGTCAGAACCTGCTGGATTTCACCCCTGATTAAGGGACTGGAGGCTAAAACATATAAAGAACGGTTGCAGGAACTGGGTATGTCTAGTTTAATGAAAAGAAGGACTAGGGAAGACATGATAGCAGTGTTCTGATATCTCAGGGGCTGCCACAAAGAAGAGGGAGTCAAGCTATTCTCCAAAGCACCTGAGGGCAGGACAAGAAGCAATGGATGGAAACCAATCAAAGAGAGAAGCAACTTAGAACTAAGGAGAAATTTCCTGACAGTGAGAACAATTAATCAGTGGAACAACTTGCCTCCTGAAGTTGTGAATGCTCCAACACTGGAAGTTTTTAAGAAGAGATTGGATAACCATTCGTCTGAAGTGGTGTAGGGTTTCCTCCCTAAGCAGGAAGTTGGACTAGAAGACCTCCAAGGTCCCTTCCAACTCTGTTACTCTATTCTAAATATCCTGCCTTTTGCTAGTAGCTCATCTCCTCCTGCTTTTTTCCCAGTTCCCTGAGGCAGCCTTATTGCCCTTCTGTGCTCTCTTGTTTTTCCACTTCCCAGTTGCTTGGTATTCATTTCACTTCAGCTTCTATTGGAAAGTAGATTATTCATGAGAGATTTGGTTACACATTTGGCCCGTGCATAGGAAACTTTGCTCACTGGGGCAGAGAAAGCCTTGGCAAAGTCTGTTGGCACTTTGGCTTCTGTTCTTGGACCAGTCTCGCTGCGGTTAGATGGCTGAACCCTGGAATGGCTTCATTTTATTTTCTGTGTTTGCTTGCATCTCAACAGGTAGGTTGCTTTTCTCCCTCCCTCCCTCTCTCTCTCTCTCTCTCTCTCTCTTTTTAAATAATTTTAACTGAACAGTTTTTTTAAAACAAAAAATGAATTTTTTACAATTTTCTTCTTTCCAACATTTCCACATCAGTTTTCATTTCTTATATATTCATTTTTCTCCCTCTTTTCTATTTTTTTTTTAAATTTGATTTATATGCCGCCCTTCTCCGGAGACTCAGGGCAGCTTACAATGTGCTCAGCAATAGCCTTCATCCTTTTGTATATTTATACAAAGTCAGCTTATTGCCCCCACAACTGGGTCCTCAATTTACCTACCTTAGAAAGGATGGAAGGCTGAGTCAACCTTGAGCCTGGCGAGATTCGAACCTGCAGTAATTGCAGGCAGCTGGTATTAATAACAGGGTGCTTTAGACCACTGTACTACCAAGGCTCCTATTTACTATCTATACATATGATTCTAATATTTATTTATACATATGAAAATATCAATGTACTAAATTACAGTCATGCATTCTGTGTCCGTTCCCTTTCTTTGTGGCAACCTCTGAGATATTGGAACATTGCTAACATGTCACCCCTACAGTGGTGGGTTCCTCCCGGTTCAGCCCGGTTCCACGGAGCCGGTAGCGGTGACGATATGATGTCACTGAACTGGTTCTGCCCCCCCGCCCTCCCACGTTATTCTTACCTTTTATTTGGCCTCACCCCCAATCTATTGCTGCCTCCTGAGTCCCAGCTGATAGCTAGATGGGAAAAAAAACTGTTTAAATTTTTGCCATGGGGCTTCAAAGGGCCGCCCTACAGCTGATCAGTGTTAAAAGAAAACAAATGAGTAGACCGGTGCCTGCAAAAATACATGAGTAGATCAGTGCCTGCAAAAATAAATGGGTAGATTGGTATATCTCTGCAAGCAATTAAAAGCCTGGTAGACCAGTACCTCTGCTAAATCCTAAATAATTGTCACATGACCATCAGGCCATGCCCACAAAATAAGCCACGCCCACAGAACCAGTAATAAAAAAATTTAGAATCCACCCCTGCATCCCTAGTCCTTCTTTTCATTAAATTAGAATCTTCTTTTCATGTTATTTAATTGCATTCACAGATGACCCAAATAGCATACAACAGAATTCCAGTAGTACTTGTGAGAAAAGAAATACACATTTTTTTTTCCTGCTGTTCTGCACAAAAACAGTGCTTTTCAAAATTCAGCTGTCTCTTCTTTTTTCAGACAGCCCAGTATTTATCAAAAGGGAAAATTATCCTGACTTTAAGTCTTTTCCTCCCTTTCTCCCCCTAAAAAACTCAATCAGAGGGAAAAAAAATAACAACGTATTTGTCATTACTCTATTTTCAGCTAATATAAGACAAGCGTCTCATTTTAAAGGTGAATTATTTGAGGGAAAATCTCTCATCTTTTTGTCAGGTTCATTTTCCTTTTACAGCAGAATGATTTAAGTCTTCCTTCACCAGAAGCAATAGAATTATGTTAGCTGTTTAAAGATTTGCCACTAGGAGTTGAAGATTCAAATTAGAAAACTGAAAGGAATACCTTTCTTGCTTGCATTTTTTTTTAAAAAAGTGTGCAAATATATTTCAAAACACATCTGTTGAACATTTGCTTGGGTGTGTTTTTTATAAAAAACGTCAGGTAACTGTTTTGACAGTTAAACAATAGAAAAGAGGACAGATTTATAAACAGTAGATAAAATGTGGTTTTATGGGACATAGGAATCCTGAAATTTTGAGAAAACAAACTTCCTCGCTGGGAAATCCATAGATCAGGGGTGAAATGCTCCCGGTTCAGACCGGATCGCCTGATCCGGTAGCGATGGCGGCGGATGGTTCGGAGAACCGGTAGCAAAAATCCCTGTGCCCCCCCCCCCCATGCCCAGCTGAGCCACACAATCATGAGGCTTTTTTTTTTTTTACTTTTAAAAGCATTTTTTCTACAACCTCTTCCGACGAAAAAATGCTTTTAAAAGTTTTTTTTAAAAAAGCCTCTGATGGTCGCGCGGCTCAGCTGGGATCGTCAAAGGCTTTTAAAAGAACTTTTTTTTCTTTTAAATGCCTCTGACGATCCCAGCGCATGCATGCGCTGGCTGAGGAATTCTGGGAGTTGAAGTCCCCAAGTCGTAAAGTTGCCAAGGTTGGAGACCCCTGGCTGGAGACCCCTGGATTAAAGGCTGTCACTATTGTAAAATAATTGAAGGAAGGAAGGTCAAATTAACAGTCTGATATCTAGAGATCTATCCACCTGTTTATCGTTCAGGAAGCGTTTTTATAGAGACAGCCATATTAAGAAAATGAGCTTACTTGGAGCCTGACGGGATTGTGGCCTTCTTCTTTACAGCCTTGGATTCTTCCCTCCTGGGCCATGGAGGTGCAGACTGTGACAGAGAGTGCCTCATCCGGTGCCCAGAAGGACATTTCTACGCCTCTGGAACTTGCCTGCCTTGTCCAGCTGGATTTTTGTAAGGAAACCTGTTCTGCTGGTGGTAGTTTGCATTGTTAGAATACTGTGCCAATAGAGGAGAATATTTGTAGCCCAGGGTTGGACTGTGGGGTCTGTCGGGGTCTCTAAGATTGGTTGTTGTCATGCAGATGTTTCATTACCCAGCTAGGTAACATCATCAGTCCTTCCTTCCTTCCTTCCTTCCTTCCTTCCTTCCTTCCTTCCTTCCTTCCTCCCCCTCCCTCCCTCCCTCCCTCCTTCTTCCCTCCTATTCCTTCCTTCCTTCCTTCCTTCCTTCCTTCCTTCCTTCCTTCCTTCCCTCCTTCCCTCCCTCCCTATTCCTTCCTTCCTTCCTTCCTTCCTTCCTTCCTTCCTTCCTCCCCTCTCCCTCCCTTCTCTCTTCTCCCTCCTTCTTCCCTCCCTATTCCTTCCTTCCTTCCTTCCTTCCTCCCCCTCCCTCCCTCCCTCCTTCTTCCCTCCCTATTCCTTCCTTCCTTCGTTCCTTCCTTCCTTCCTTCCCTCCTTCCCTCCCTCCCTCCCTATTCCTTCCTTCCTTCCTTCCTTCCTTCCTTCCTCCCCTCTCCCTCCCTTCTCTCTTCTCCCTCCTTCTTCCCTCCCTATTCCTTCCTTCCTTCCTTCCTTCCTCCCCTCTCCCTCCCTCCCTCCCTCCCTTCTCTCTTCTCCCTCCTTCTTCCCTCCCTATTCCTTCCTTCCTTCCTTCCTTTCTTCCTTCCTTCCCTCCTTCCCTCCCTCCCTATTCCTTCCTTCCCTTCTCCCCTCCCCTCCCCTCCCTCCTCCATGCTTCTCCTCCAGTGGTGAAATCTGAACCGGTTTGCCACTGGCTTGCTGGTAAAAAATGCTTTAAAAAAGTTTTTAAAAAAGGTTCCCAAGCTCGCGCGCCACAGCTGTGATCGTTGAAACCTTTTTTAAAAAAACCTTTTTAAAGCATTTAACCATTAAAAATGGTTTAAAAAGTTAAAAAAAAAGTTCTGTGATTGTGCATCGCTCAGCTGATCTTTGGAACGTTTTTTTTTTACTTTTTTTACTACCAGTTCGGCGAACCGGCCGGAACCAGTAACATTTCACCCCTGCTCTCCTCCCTTTCCCCTTCCCCTCTCCCCTACACTTCTCCTCTCCTCTTGTTCCTTCCTTCCTTTCTGCCTCCATCTTCTCCATGCCTCTCCTCTCCTCCCCTTCCCCTCTTCCCCCTCCACCTCCCTCCCTCCCTCCCTCCCTCCCTCCCTCCCTTCCTTCCTTCCTTCCTTCCTTCCTTCCTCACTCCCTTGGTCCCTCCTTCCATCCCTCCCCTCCCTCCCTCCCTTCCTTCCCATTATTTTTTTGGATGAAAGAGCTTAAGGATTAGAACAGAAAACAAATATGAGTCAATACTTGAAATTCACCCGCGTTCCAGTTTCAATACTCAAGGTTCACAGCCAAAGTACTGACATTTGGATTTCAAGATACTCTTATTACAATGATGACCTTTCCGTTATATTTCCAAAGCAATTGGCAAAAAATGAACTGAATGTGAATTCATAGCCCAATAGCTCTTGGCAGCATTTTTGATAGTTTTGGATCTGTCAGCCCTGGAACACGCCCTCCTGTAAGCTGTTGGTCTTTGAATGCGGAATATTGGTGGAATATTCCGTGATACATTGCTGGTAGCTGTTGTCACTGCTAAATAACACTGGCTATTGACTGTCTGGTACAACGAAAAGAATCACAGTTGCTGAAGAGCAGGGACTGGACCACATCAGTGATGGGTTTCAAATTTCTTTACTACCGGTTCTGTGGGCGTGGCTTGGTGGGCGTGGCTTGGTGGGCGTGGCATGGCATGGCTTGGTGGGCGTGGCAGGGGAAGGATACTGCAAAATCTCCATTCCCTCCCCAATCCAGGGGAAGAATACTGTAAAATCTCCATTCCCACCCTACTCCAGAGGAAGGTTACTGCAAAATCCCCATTTACTCCCAATCAGCTGGGATCAGCAGTTGTTAGAATGCAGTATTGCAGGCTAATTCTGCCAATTGCCATGAGTCAAAGTTGAGTCAGCCTTCCATCCTTCTGAGGTTGGTAAAATGAGGACCCAGATTGTTGGGGGTAAACTACTCAGAGAGGGCTATAAAGCATTATGAAGCAGTATATGTCTAAGTACTATTGCTATCTTCCTTCCTTCCTTCCCTCCTTCCCAGTTGTTAGAATGCAGTATTGCAGGTTGCTAATTCTGCCCATTGCCAGCAGTTTGATCCTGACCGGCTCAAGGTTGACTCAGCCTTCCATCCTTCCGAGGTCGGTGAAATGAGAACACAGATTGTTGGATGTGATAGGCTGACTCTGTAAACCACTTAGACAGGGCTGTAAAGCACTGTGAAGCAATATATAAATCTAAGTGCTATTGCTACCTGCATCTACCTATCAACCATCTCCTCCTACTTATGACTGTATGACTGTAACCTTGTTGCTGGTATCCTTAAGATTTATATTGACTGTTTCCTAATATGATTTGATTGCTTATTTGTTCCCTATGACTATCATTAAGTGTTGTACCTTATGATTCTTGATGAATGTATCCTTTCTTTTATGTACACTGAGAGCGTATGCACCAAAGACAAATTCCTTGTGTGTCCAATCACACTTGGCCAATAAAGAATTCTATTCTATTCTATTCTATTCTATTCTATTCTATTCTATTCTATTCTATTCTATTCTATTCTATTCTATTCTATTCTATTCTATTCCATTCCATTCCATTCCACTCCATTCCACTCCATTCCATTCTATTTTTCATTCCAATATCTATTCTATTCTATTCTATTCTATTCTATTCTATTCTATTCTATTCTATTCTATTCTATTCTATTCTATTCTATTCTATTCTATTCTATTCTAGCAGAATTTGAGCACCAATTATCCTAAGAAGGAATCTAAGGGATATCTTAACTGATTTTCCACATGGATAAGAAATATGGAAGCACAGGATTGGAGAAGTTGTAAGAAAATAGCAAAAAAACAAACCATCCTTTACATAATCCAAATCTCTCTTGTTCTGAATTGTAGCTGCCCGGGAAGTCAAAAGACTCCACAGTGGTGCCCGATGGGCACATTCAACCAGCTCACAGCTCAATCTGATGTTACGTCCTGCCAGGTAAAAGGAGAGGTTGAAGGGGACCAAATCTATCTATGCATGTAGGTGATTTAATTTGTTAAGTGGACATAATTAAGTGGATTGAAAAGATTAAAAGATAAACTGACTGCTTTGATTAAAAAAAAAAAAACCCACACAATTACTTTTGTTTCTACTTGGAAACCATTTCTGGACTTTATGCTCGAGATGTATCTTTTCTTTCATGTACTCTGAGAGCGTATACACCAAAGACAAATTCCTTGTGTGTCCAATCACACACGGGCCAATAAAAATCACACAATGGCCAATAAAAATTATATTCTATTCGATGGGGAAAAAAGGAAACTATGATTTTGGGTTTTACTGATTAGATAAATCTGTTGTTATAGAAATGGCTAGTTTATACTATTGTGTAAAAGTAAAAAGTTGAGGTTTGATGTTACTATCTTATTCTATTGCACCAAAGGCTGTCGGAAGTCAATGCCTTTTCTTTCTTTTTCCCTTCTTTTCTACACATTTCTCTTCTCTTTTCCTTCCCCTATGTTTTCCTATTATTTGTGGTGGAATTCAATTTTTTTTACTATCGGTTCTGTGGGTGTGACTTGATGGGCGTGGTGTGGCTTGGTGGGCGTGGCTTGGTGGGCGTGGCAGGGGAAGGATACTGCAAAATCTCCATTCCTACCCCATTCCAGGGGAAGGATACTGCAAAATCTCCATTCCCACCCCACTCTGGGGCCAGCCAGAGGTGATATTTGCCGGTTCTCCGAACTACTCAAAATTTCCGCTACCGGTTCTCCAGAACCTGTCAGAACCTGCTGAATAGCACCCCTGTATTTGCATTTGTTAAAATTTTTATATATTAAATTATAAACTAATAAAAAAAAGGTTATTTGTTTCCCACATTGGGGTTTAACCAAGTTACAGGATATGCTTCATTATCTAGAATGACTTCAAAGCCAATTTGATTTGGTTCATTTGCTTAATACGTAGGTTTTTACCTCAAACAAGATTTGAGTTTTTCCATGTATCGAGTTTATGTTTTAACTTCATGAGATAATCCAATTGGAATAGATTCTCAGTGTGGATTTAATTTAGAGCGATTTATAATTTCAGTTTATTTTTTCTGTCTCAGTCATGATTTCTAACGGATACTCGTTACTTAGAGCTTCACAACGATTCCTACAGTTTTAAAATGATATGTTTTATAATTCATAAATAATTTGATGCATTGGGAAATTGCAGTCTCTGTTATATTCTAGGTCCCACCTTTACTTATATTTTACTGCTTATATTTTATTATTTTAATTTTATTTATTTATTCAATGTCTATCACTTCCCAATTCAACAAGTGATTCTGGACAGCTTTTTTGTATAGGTCTCCACGAAAACACTTAACTGTTCAAAAAGGGAAAAAAAAAACACATTTATATGAACATCAGACCATCACGCACCAACTCCAAAGCCAGCTGTTTTGAACCCAGATTCGATAATATAATTTGTAGCTCTTGGAAACTGCAAGTGCAGATACAATTTGAGATAAAAGCAGTTCTTCACAGTTAAATCACAAGCACTCATTTTCAAGGATTGCTATGTTTAGTTTAGTTTAGTTTAGTTTAGTTTAGTTTAGTTTAGTTTAGTTTAGTTTAGTTTAGTTTAGTTTAGTTTAGTTTAGTTTAGTTTAGTTTAGTTTAGTTTAGTTCAGTTTAGTAATTAGCCCTTGGGTCATATCTAAGTGCAAAGTTCCAGACACAAATTATTACTAAAATCTGATAAAAACCGTTTAAAATGGAACTTTGTCACCCATCCATCTGTTGTCCCTTGTCAGGTTTCAAGTGTCTTCCAAGAAATGTCCCAATTATAGCAAAAAAAGCAGGAACAGTGGTGCTTGTTTTCCTACCAAGGCAAATATTTGGTCATGAAATAGATTGCAGAGGACCTCATGTAGAGCTGCCAGCCATGCCTGACTCATTAGAAGAATTAAGAAGATCTTAGTGTTATACCGAACGCCAACAGTTGCAGAATCAGGAACGCACCAGTGACTCCCAGCTGAACATTTGGAAATCATTGGCCTGGATGTTGTTGGGTTTTTTTTTAATCCTCCTACTCCATAAGTTCATGACTAATGATTTATCTTCTCCTCAACAGGCATGTCCAGATGGTTACATCAGTTTGGAAACCAGAGCTGGTTGCAGGCCATGTTCTGGGGGCTTCTGGTGCGACCCACAGAGAGGTTGGCAAGGAGCTTGTATCCCTGGCCAGTATTCACCAGAGGGAGAGATGGATTGTCAGGAATGTCCGAAAGCATATATCTGTCCTAATGGGCAAGAGAAACAGGTATGGTTAATCATTCATTCATTCATTCATTCATTCATTCATTCATTCATTCATTTTTTTAAAGAATAGAATTCTTTATTGGCCAAGTGTGATTGGACACACAAGGAATTTGTCTCTGGTGCATATGCTCTCAGTGTACATAAAGAAAAAAATAAAATATATTCATCAAGAATCATAGATACTTTCTGTATTCTATGAGTAGAATACAGGAGTTGCTCAGACACTAAAGGAGGAAAATATTTCACAGCAAAGAAGTTAGAAAGGAGAGAGGAGGAGGGGGTAGGAGGAGGAGAGGGAGGGTGAGGAATGGAAGAAAGGAGAGGAGGAAGGGAAGGGAAGGGGATAGGGGTAGGAGTGAAGGCAAGAAGGGGGAAAAGAAGAGAGAAGTGGGGGAAAGGGAAAGGAAGTAGGAAGAGGTGGGAGAAGAGGCAGCAGAAAGTAGGAGAGAAGAGGAGGGAGGGAAGGGAAAGAAAGGAGGAGGAGGAGAAGGTTTGTTGTGGAATGAGGGAAGAAAGAGAAGAAGAGCAACTCCGAATGTAATTAAAATGTCTTATTTTAATGCTTTCTTTAAGGGAAACATGTATATGTAGGATTTCTTATGTATAAGAAAATGTACAATTTATGTGGGGAAAGGGAAAGGGTGGGGGGGAGAAAATTGTTTGAATTTCTTATAAAACTTTTCAATAAAAAAAAAAGAATCATAAGATACAACACTTCGTGATAGTCATAGAATACTAATAAGCAATCAAATCATACTAGGAAACAATAATAACAATGTAAGTTGCAAAGATACAAGCAACATGGATATAGCCATAAGTGGGAAGAGATAGGTACTAGGAAGGACGAGAAGAAGAATAGTAATACGGTCTTAGTAGTAAATTTGACAGTGTTGTGGGAATTAGTTGTTTAGCAGAGTGATGGCGTTCGGGAAAAAACTGTCCTTGTGTCTAGTTGTTCTGGTGTGCAGTGCTCCATAGTGTCATTTTGAGGGTAGGAGTTGAAACAGTTTATGTCCAGGATGTGAGGGGTCTGTAGATGTTTTCCCAGCCCTCTTTTTGACTCGTGCAGTATACAGGTCCTCCATGGAAGGCAGGTTTGTAGCCATTGTTTTTTCTGCAGTTCTAATTATCCTCTGAAGTTGGTGTCTGTCTTGTTGGGTTGCAGAACCAAACCAGACGGTTATGGAGGTGCAGATGACAGACTCAATAATTCCTCTATAAAACTGGATCAGTAGCTCCTTGGGCAGTTTGAGCTTTCTGAGTTGGCGCAGAAAGAACATTCATTCATTCATTCATTCATTCATTCATTCATTCATTCATTCATTCATTCATTCATATATTTTCATTTCACCTTTAATGTTACCTAGTTGGGTCATAAAATGTCTACAAGGAAAGAAGCAAGCTCAAAGAGCACCAAGGACTCCTCATTTCAATCCTGAGCTACAAATATTCTCCTGTATTGATACCTAAGAATCCTTCCTCCTCCTATTTTCCCCCAATTTATCTATCAGTTTGGGTGGGGGTGGTCTGAGAGAGTCTTCAAATTTCCATATTTTCTTTTAATTTTTGCCTTCAGTAAGCGAAAGAGGTTCTGCTTGCTTTCCTCACAACATTAAACATTTTAGCTCAGGGTTTCCCACCCCCCCCGTATATTATTTTCATAATACGAATAATGAGGCATGGACAATTTACAAGGAGCTCATTTCCACTGTGAGTTTTCTTGCGAAAGGCAAAGAGGGTATCATATTATCTCGCCCTGAAAAATGATTCCGGAGAAGCAGCGCTCCGTTTGATTATATATAGGTGGAATTAAAGCAGCTTCAGAAGATATAAAGGCATCTGTAGAAACCTGGAATTGAAAGGAATAAATGTGCGACAAGTCAAGGAAACTTAGTTGATCTATTCCATCTGTAGTAAATGTTTCAAACTCACACTTAAAATCTGTGTGTGTGTGTGTGTGTGTGTGTGTGTGTGTGTATGCAGGCACACATGTCTATGTTGGTCTTTGTGTTTGCCATCCCACATTTGTGTGTAAGGCCCAGCCTGGTTTTGAAACATTCACGATAGATAGACAGATAGATAGATAGATAGATAGATAGATAGATAGATAGATGATAGATAGATAGATAGATAGATAGATAGATAGATAGATAGATGATAGATAGATAGATAGATAGATAGATAGATGATAGATAGATAGATAGATAGATAGATAGATAATTAGATAGATAGATAGATAGATAATTAGATAGATAGATAGATAGATAGATAGATAATTAGATATAGATAGATAGATAGATAGATAGATGATAGATAGATAATTAGATAGATAGATAGATAGATAGATGAAAGATAGAGATAGATAGATATAGATAGATAGATAGATAGATAGATAGATAGATAGATAGATAGATGATAGATAGATAGATGATAGATAGATAGATAGATAGATAGATAGATGAAAGATAGAGATAGATAGATATAGATAGATAGATAGATGATAGATAGATAATTAGATAGATGATAGATAGATAGATAGATAGATAGAGATAGATAGATAGATGATAGATAGATAGATAGATGAAAGACAGAGATAGATAGATATAGATAGATAGATAGATAGATAGATAGATAGATAGATAGATGATAGATAGATAGATAGATAGATAGATAGATAGATAGATAGATGATAGATAGATAGATAGATAGATAGATAGATAGATAGATAGATAGATAGATGTGTGTTGCATATTGTTCTGTCCCCGTCTCACACACCCACACAAACAGACAGCCGGGGGTTAAATAAATTGGCAGACAACCAGTTCTTCCGAAAAGACGCTTGGCAGCAACCCAGTGTATGCAGTTGAATTAAATGTTCTGTTTTCTTCTGAAACTTTTCTTTTCTTTGATTTATCCATGGTTGGCCTACTGGGGTTGAAAAGCTCAACAAATTGCGTGCCAGCGGGTACCGCACATTGGCGGTTGTGATGCATATTTTGAGTGACAGGGAGCCACAGCAGAGGGGTGAAAGAGCCATATGTGGCTCCAGAGCTGCAGGTTGCTGATCCCTGGTCTAAAGTTAAAGTTTTGGGGATATTGTTCTGGCCCCGTCTCACACACACACACAAATAGATAGCTGGGGGTTAAATAAACTGGCAGACAACCAATTCTTCCAATAAGATGCTTGGCAGAACCCAGTAGCTGCTTGCCAAGAACTTTTACTCAATAAACAAAATACCCACAGTCAAGAATTGTCCAGTTCGTAAAATAAATCCAAGGCCGATAATGTTGTTTCCAAAGATGTAATGTGACTCGATAGTAGTTAGTTTTGTCCGTCACAGAGTCTGAATGGCCACCTCATCCCCTTTTATATCCTGTGGGGTGTGGTCCAGTGACTCAGCCTAATCTCTGGCATGCCTTTTCTTCTGTTGCGCGCGCCTATCTCTGCGACGCTGCCGAGGATCCAGCCAAGACTCATTACCCTCATCACTGTCCACCTGTGGCTGTGTGGACGTGCTTGGCCCTGGCCCTATCTCTTGCCCTTCAGCGGACACTGAAGGCATTGCCAGAGAGGAGGGTCCTGGAGAGGGAGGCCTTGCCAACTCCTCTCCTTCACTCTCGGAGTCCTCTCCTGCCGATGACACAGGCTCAGGTAACGGAGCCACAACACATATGTGCAACAAGAGTATGTGTATAGGCACACACTCTCACACACAAGCCAACAAACAGTACAGAGAAGACATGGGGATATCACCAAAATTTGAGCTCTGAACACAGAATTTTTGCAGAGGGAAAAATAATTTATAATCGGTGAAATTCTGAATGAAATACACATTGGTTGAGGAAATACATATACAATCTTATGTCAGTTACCGTGATCTCTAGCTGATGTGGGTACCTATTCATACACATACATCCACAGGCATGCATAAACACATGATTGTGTGTGAGCACATTTCCTCTGTTGTCTCCCTCTAGCATTGTCTAGGAGGTCATGAACCTGATGCCAGCCACACATCCTGTGTTCCCTGTTTCCCGGGTTTTTTCTCCACTGAGGGATCCCTGGAATGCCAGCCCTGTCTAGCAGGTAATCCAATATCTGGGGCATCTCTATCAAGAATTTAGGAAGTGGCCTTCCTAAAACGGGACTAGAACTCACTGTCTCCTGGTGACTGGCCTAAAATCCCCCAGTCAGTTTCATACCTAAGGTAGGACTAGAACTCACAGTCTCCTGGTGATCAGCTCAAAGTCACCCTATCTTTCATACCTAAGATGGGACTAGAACTCAGTCTCCTAGTGATCAGCCCAAAGTCACCCAGCTGTCTTTCATGCCTAAGGTGGAACTAGAACTCACCATCTCCTGGTGATCAGTCCAAAGTCACCCAGCTATCTTTCATGCCTAAAGTGGGACTAAAACTCACTGTCTCCTGGTGATCAGCTCAAAGTCACCCAGCTGTCTTTCATGCCTAAGGTGGAACTAGAACTCAGTATCTCCTGGTTTCTAGCCAGTTAACCAGTAGACCAGACTTTTTTCTTAAATCCAACTTTTCTCCTCTTGAGTTCTCTTGGCCAAGATTTTCCCCACCACTATGTCGTAGCTCCGTATTCCACAACAAAAACCTGACTTCAGGTTTTATGTAAATAGTGCCAACTTAACCATTCTGATTTGGGAACCTCAGGGAGGAAAAGAAGGAGGCAAGATCCTTCCTGAATCGGGAGGGAAGAGCTGAATAATTTTAGGTTCTTTTTCAGTCATACGTTTTCTAGGATTCAAAGCAATTTGGCCCAATTCAATATTTAAGGCTTTGGGAAAGTGGAAAACAATGTCGGGAAGATTAAATGCGCTCCACTAGTATCTAAGGTAATTCTCAATTGTCCTTTATAAGCCATTTAAAGAGCTGCTGGCTCTTAGCTACCATAGACTCTGCCTACTTGGTATTCTCCATAAGTCTTGATAATCCTATCCTCAGGATATCACTGGCCTATCTTTTGTGGGAATGAGGTGGCTGTTGCCAATTCATCACCACGAGATTAGCATCGAACCAACTTTGACAGGAGAATGAGCCAGGGTAGACTCAGTCTTTTGTTGGGTTTCTTTCTTTCTTTCTTTCTTTCTTTCTTTCTTTCTTTCTTTCTTTCTTTCTTTCTTTCTTTCTTTCTTTCTTTCTTTCTTTCTTCTTCTTCTTCTTCTTCTTCTTCTTCTTCTTCTTCTTCTTCTTCTTCTTCTTCTTCTTCTTCTTCTTCCTTCCTTCCTTCCTTCCTTCCTTCCTTCCTTCCTTCCTTCCTTCCTTTCTTTCTTTCTTTTTTGAAAAGAAACTTTGACAGGAGAATGAGCCAGGGTAGACTCAGGCCTTTGTTGGGTTTCTTTCTTTCTTTCTTTCTTTCTTTCTTTCTTTCTTTCTTTCTTTCTTTCTTTCTTTCTTTCTTTCTTTCTTTCTTTCTTTCTTTCTCTTCTTCTTCTTCTTCTTCTTCTTCTTCTTCTTCTTCTTCTTCTTCTTCTTCTTCTTCTTCTTCTTCTTCTTTTCTTTCCTTCCTTCCTTCCTTTCTTTCTTTCTTTCTTTCTTTCTTTTTTGAAAAGAAACTTTGACAGGAGAATGAGCCAGGGTAGACTCAGGCCTTTGTTGTGTTTCTTTCTTTCTTTCTTTCTTTCTTTCTTTCTTTCTTTCTTTCTTTCTTTCTTTCTTTCTTTCTTTCTTTCTTTCTTTCTTTTTTGAAAAGAAACAATTGCTTTTAAGAATTATGGAAGCGTAGAACATTATTAGAGATGATTAATTGGCTGTAATGGCTCAGAAAATTACGAGGGAAGACAATCAGCTATCACCCCAGGCCTCTTTGTTTTGCACAGTTCCTCCTGCCATAAAATTGGGTTGGAAAGGAATCAAGGATTTGGAGGGGGAAAAAAAAAGAAAAGAAAATTCATACCAGGATCCCTCTTAGCTGTTTCTCTGAAAATGGGATAGACTTGAAGAAAAGCTGTGAAAATACTGATAATTGGAATGCTTCTCTCCTCGCCCCCTAAACACTTAGGAGAAAAATAGAAAAAGTGTTTTTTTTTTTCTTCTAAGACTTTTATTTTAAAAGTCCAAGGCAGACCAACAAATTAGTTTAAATCAATGAGTTTCCTGTGAGGTCTATCGATTCCAAGTTATTACATATTGTAGACATAATAGTGCAGATTTGGGGGGGGGGCAAAATTCAGATAGTGATCTACCATGACTTTCTTCTTGAATGTTTTCAACTTTCTTTGGGCTAACCTGAAACCTGGTGTTCCTGATTACAGTTAACAGAGTTGGAAGGGACCTTGTAGGTCATCTAGTCCAACCCCCTGCCCAAGCAGGAGACCTTACACCAATTCTGACAGATGGCAGTCCAGTCTCTTCTTGAAAGTCTCAAGTGATGAAGCTCCCACAACTTCCAAAGGTAAGCTGTTCCATTGGTTGATTGTTCTCACTGTCAGAAAATTTCTCCTAATTTCTTGGTTGAATCTCTCCTTGATCAGTTTCCATCCATTATTCCTTGTCTGGCCTTCAGATGCTTTGGAAAATAGCTTGACCCCCTCCTCTCTTTGGCAGCTCCTCAAATATTGGAAGACTGCTATCCTGTCTCCCCTGGTCCTTCTCTTCACTAGACTAGCCAGGCCCACTTCCTGCAACCGTTCATTGAATGTTTTAGCCTCCAGTCCCTGCACTTTTCCTGGATGTTTCCTATCCAAGAAATCTAACCAGCCTGATCTTGCTTAGCTTCCAAATCCAAAGAGAGGAAGGGGTCAAGTTATTTTCCAAAGCACCCAAAGGCCAGACAAAGAATAATGGCTGGAAACTGAAGAAGGAAAGATTCAACCTAGAAATAAGTAGGAATTTTCTGACCCTGAGAACAATCAACCCATGGAACAGAAGTTGCCTTCAGAAGTTGTGGGAGCTTCATCACTGGAGGCTTTCAAGAAGAGACTGGACCGCCATCGGTCAGAAATGGTGTAGGGCCTCCTGCTTGGGTGGGAGGTTGGACTAGATGACCTACAAGGTCCCTTCCATTAATCTGTACAATGTCTGTACAAATCCAGATGAGATCATCCAGGTGCAATGTTTAGGACTAAAGCTCCTTGTGAATACCAGACTCACTTCTTGTTTAAGACCTGCTTTTCCAATGGAAACCAGAGCATACACTGAGTAATTCAGATACTTTCCACTGAACCTGGTAACTGGATCTCTGTGCCTGCAATGAGAATCCTCTTAATTAAATTATGAAGTTATCTTATGTGTTGGGTATCTTGATATCACAAGGTAAAAGGCCAAGTAGAATAACAGATCGCCATTGAAAAGTTTTTGAGCTGTCAGACAAGGAGACCCAAATTCGTTGGTAGCCTTGCATTGCAATGAACTAGGACATACATTCAGTTTTGCAGTTACTGAGATTGTTGGCCGAGCAGGTACAAAAACAGCCAGGGAAATGATTGAAGCTGGAGAAATGTCAACAGGAGTGCTGATTTACCATCAGCTTATCAGGCTTGGCAGCACAAGGAAACAACAGCCAATTGCCAACTATCAACACACCAATCAACCAATAGGAAGACACGACATAAATACAATTCATAGAAAAAGCCCAAATATTCTGGTACAGAGAAATTCCCTGAGGATGGACTCCATCACAAAGTTAAAAGTTAGAAATGTAAACAAACCCAGCTAAGTCTTCTCTCCAGCAAAACTTCCCATTAAGGTAAGTTGCCTTCCTGAGTGAGTTCCTATCCTAGCACTGATCAATGCTTATCAATATTGATGATGTTTTTGTCTGTATTGATTGTACCAACTGCATTACAATCAAGTTGTTGCCATAGTAATGCAAATCCTGATCTCCTTAAGATGTTTGTTTGCTTTTGCAGGGCATTATTGTCCAGATTTTGGGACCGTTGAGCCAATCCCTTGTCCCCCTGGCTCTTGGACTGATGCTCCCAGACAAATCGAGTGCCAAAGAGATAACAAAACTTCCTGCTGTCCAGACAACATGGCCGAGATGTTGTTTGCTTGGAAATCTCTTCATTCTGCTGTGGATCTACAAAGCCAACTCTGTCCTTCAGGTTGAACCTTTGCATTTGTTTGCATGTTGCTGATTTGTTTTACGTACTCATCGTTTGGGGACTCAAAATCTCCTTTGATATCACAGAGAGGGTGAAATTCAGGCCAAATTAATTGCACTTTTGAAGCATTTGATCAAAACAATTGAAGTTTGGAGATGGGAATATTCCAGGTGGTGTCAAACAAACCATGGAATCCATTCCAACCACAATATCCATCTGACACTATTACTATCTGAAGACACCAGCTATTCTATCAATCATTTGATACAAATTGCTTACTATTTGGTCTTCATATTTATATACATCCAGAAATTAAGGTATCAATTTATTTCAAGATTCAGATACAGATCCAGCACTTGCATCTGGCATAGTTTTGGATTTCTTCCTACTTATTCTTTGCAGCTTAACCCAAAATATACACTACTTACTATGGCTGTTATCACCTACTTCTATGTCCACCTGATTGATTAGCTATTTCACAACCAAATCACTTAAAAGCATTGCAATTGTTTTTGTGACACATGATAAACGTTATTGGTTACTATTTTCCTCTATTAATATCATGTATGACCCTAGTAGATTGGGATCATTTGTGGTACAGTGTCCTGCACAGGCCCATTGTGAAATTCATTAATTTCTTATCCAAGTGAAAGTTGTGTAAATGCAGTCATTGTACTCATTGTACAGTGACCTGCTGACCTCAGGGGGTCTATGACAATTTGTCATGGCCAACTTGCCATGGCTAACTCACTACCGCCAACTCACCATGGCCAGGTTGGCACAGCCAACTCACCATGGCCACCTCACCATGGCCAACTTGTCATGGCCAACTCACCATGGCCAACTTGTCATGGCCAACTCACCATGGCCAACTCGTCATGGCCAACTTGTCATGGTCAACTCACCATGGCCAACTTGTCATGGCCAACTCACCATGGCCAACTTGTCATGGCCAATTTACCATGGCCAACTCACGATGACCAACTTGTCATGGCCAACTCACCATGGCCAACTTGTCATGGCCAACTTACCATGGCCAACTCACCATGACCAACTTGTCATGGCCAACTCACCATGGCTAACTTGTCACAGCCAAATTGCTGCAGGACAACTCACTGCAGGACAAGGGTTACCCTAATATGAAAGAAATGGTGGAATAGCATCTTTAAAGAAAAAATGCAAAAGGAGTGACAGAATGAAATGTGAATGGCAAAAATTAAAATATTTTTTTTCTTTAAATAATTAAATAGAATTGTTGAATTGTCCCACAATGAGTTGTCTCTCAATGAGTTGGCTGTGATGAGTTGGCTGTGGCAAGTTGTCCCATTCCCGACCTGAGGAGACCCATACCATCTTAAATAGCACTGTGGCTATATAAATATCTGGCTGATCCTTCAGTTCAGTTTTCCCCAAGTGGAAGTTTAACCCAATATCATCCTGCAAGTCTCAATTGGTGCATCCCAACCCAAAGGTCTCCAATTTGGAAGTAGTCACCTTTTCTAGAAGAGCAGCCTGATTTGAAGAAGGAATGCTATGGAAGGGACATTGAAAGATGAATCTCATCTTGCAGGTTATTTTCGTAGTCCTGGACTGACCACAGCTCCATGCCCCAGGGGAAGTTTTGAGCCCAGAGATAAATTCCTGAAGCTCAGCAACAGATCTTCATACTTTCCAGGTGTGTATCTGTCTTTTGTACAATGGGGAGAAACTGATCCTAAATCAGACTGATAATTAGGTTCTTCCACAAACAGTTGTAGTGCTTATTTACTATCCTGTGGCATAAAGTAAGCAAGTTAGACACCAAGGAAAGTTCCTAGAAATTTGTGTGGGAAGGCTGTTGAGAATTATTTGTGTCTGTGTGCCACATGACCACGGAGACGTCTTCGGACAGCGCTGGCTCTTCGGCTTTGAAACGGAGATGAGCACCGCCCCCTAGAGTCGGGAACAACTAGCACATTTGCGCGAGAGGAACCTTTGCCTTTATCACCTGGCCTGGCTCCATACAATTCCCCCCTCCAATTTTCCCACAGAAGTAAATGTGGCAGGCCTGAAGATCCAATGAAAAGATGGCTTCCAGACCTGTCAGTTTTTTGTTTTTTTTTAAATTTGATTTATATGCCGCCCTTCTCCGGAGACTCAGGGCGGCTTACAGTGCGTTAAGCAATAGCCGCCCTGAGCAATAGTTTGAAAGAATTATAGCGTATTTTGAATTGGTTCAAACACAAAGCATATTTTTGCCTTCCAGAAGAAATTGCGAATAGTCTTTTCACAATAATAATAATATCACTTGGATAACATTTGTCATTAGTTCTGAAGTTGGCTTCTAGCAAATAATCGTTTACAAGTTTTTTTTTTAAATGGAGATTCCCCCCCCACATCATTTTAATTCAGATTAACCAATCTCCTCCCCTAAAGAGATCAAATAATTACAAGAAAAGCAAAGCAACGTCTGAATATTTTCCATAAGGTTTTCATTTGCAGCGTCTGAAAATGTAGAAAATGTCAGACTCGCCATATCTGTTTTTCCTTTAAAAATAAACAAATCGCAGCTACATATGTTCTTTAAACATTCTGAATCCCTACCCCTCCTCCTTTTTTTTCTTTTCTTTTAATTTACCTTCTGGATTAATCGTCATTATTTTTAGAGCAACATTTTTAGACCTGGTGCTGTAATGAGCGTGGAACTCTATTCGAAGTGAGTGATTTTTTGAAAATTAACAAGTAATGGGGGCACAAACTCAATTTTAAAAAAAGAATATCCGAGGGTGGCACGCATCGTCAGTTGCTCCTGCTTCATTTCTTTGGATAATTGTTATTTGTCTTTAATTAAGCCCCTTCCCCCAGCACATTTGTGAGTGGAATAAAAATATGATTGTTTTTCTAGTGAAGCAAATCATATTTATGGATAACAAGGATGCTTTGTGGACCTCAGCCTGCCACCCAATTCTTGCACAGCCCATCAGCTTAGGAGCTGAATGAGGGGAGATAGGGGTGATGCTGAAAGATCTGGCTGAAATAATTTTTGGGGGGAAATTTTTCGTGTAAATTGAACCAACAGCCTAAGAATCCCTTACAGAAGCTGAAACTCTTATTTCTCTTTTTGTGATGCTTTTGATAACTCTTCCTGTTGAATTGTATAAGATGACACGATAAGAATGGAATGGAATGGAGAGTGGGGGGTGGGGGGTGGAGCGGGGTGGGGTGAGGTGGGGTGGGGTGGGGTGGAATGGAATGGAACAGAATAGTATGGTTTTCCCAGTTGCAATGTATGACTGTGAAAGTTGGACCATAAGGAAGGCTGAGTGCCAAAATATGGAGGCCTTTGAATTCTGGTGCTGGAGAAGACTCCTGAGAGTCCCTTGGACTGCAAGGCCATCCAACCGGTCAGTCCTAGAGGAGATCAACCCTGACTGCTCTTTCGAAGGCCATATCCTGAAGATGAAACTCAAATACTTTGGCCACCTAATGAGAAGGAAGGAAGGACTCACTGGAGAAGAGGCTAATGCTGGGAAAGATTGAGGGCAAAAGAAGAAAAGGATGACAGAGAATGAGGTGGCTGGAGGGAGTCACTGAAGCAGTCAGTGTGAGCTTAAATCGATTCCAGAGGATGGTAGAAGACAGGAAGGCCTGGAGGAATGTCGTCCATGGGGTTGGATGGGTCAGATATGACTTTGCAACGAAGGAGGAGGAGGAGGAGGAGGAGGAGGAGGAGGAGGAGGAGGAGGAGGAGGAGGAGGAGGAGGAGGAGGAGGAGGAGAAGAAGAAGAAGAAGAAGAAGAAGAAGAAGAAGAAGAAGAAGAAGAAGAAGAAGAAGAAGAAGAAGAAGAAGAAGAAGAAGAAGAAGAAGAAGAAGTTGTTGGTTGGTTGGTTGATTATGTGCCATCAAGTCATTTACAGCTCCTAGAGGCCACATCGATAAAGCACATAAATAAATACCGTGTGACTGTTATTCCTTTTGAGATCTAATTGTCTTCTGGATCTCTTTCAATGCTTCATCTGGCTCTGCTTTCCACCATAACTCCGGGCCTCCATGTCTCAATAACCCCTACAGACCATTTTTCATTGCTCCGGAGGGGACATCTTTTGCACTGCAAGTATATGTCATAAATCAAGGGAACCGCATCTCTCACTCATGCAGAATTAATGTAGATACGACATCACGCTTCCTTTGGTTCTCCCATTATCTGGGAAGCCTTGTCTTCTGCTGCACTTTGCAACAAGCATGACTATCCAAGCGGGGGCCCAGAATTCCCTCCAGGCTTTGCTAAAATAAGGAGCTGAGAACAGCAGAGACGTGGGAGAACTTCTGCTGGGGGACTGACGATCACATATGTTTTACACGCAGAAAAATCCCGGTTTCTTCAGTTCGGGTTTAAAAGATCATACGGCTGTTTATAGAAATCTCCCTCTTTTTTTGGATCAGCAATCCCAAAGAGCCACTACCTGTCACAGAAGCTATATTCATGAGGAAGACAGAATAGAAATATTTTTGTGTACCAAAAAAAAATATTTCTCTAACTTTCGGATAGCTGGAGCTCTCGATTCGACGAATCTAGAGAGTACGAAGCTGGGGAAAATGGATCAATGGTTTGATATTGAGTAAGGCAGCTTCTTGTATCATTCAACACAAATATACAACGCAGAGGAAGCTGCGTCTTGTTGATGTTCGGACAACTGAGTGAATTTGGGAGAAGGGGAAGCTCTTTTAAAATGGCCTATTTCTCTTGTAAGGGGACGCGGTGGCTCAGTGGCTAAGACGCTGAGCTTGTTGATCGAAAGGTCGGCAGTTCAGCAGTTCGAATCCCTAGCGCCGCGTAACGGGGTGAGTTCCCGTTACTTGTCCCAGCTTCTGCCAACCTAGCAGTTCGAAAGCACGTTAAAAAATGCAAGTAGAAAAATAAGGACCACCTTTGGTGGGAAAGGAACAGCGTTCCGTGCGCCTTTGGCGTTTAGTCATGCCGGCCACATGACCACGGAGACGTCTTCGGACAGCGCTGGCTCTTCGGCTTTGAAACGGAGATGAACAGGAACGACTCTAGGCCAAAGAGGTTGTAAAAAAAAATGCTTTTAAAAGTAAAAAAAAAAAGTCACATTACCCACCGCCACCACAAAGCCACACCCACAGAACCGGTAGTAGCAAATTTTACATTTCACCACTGGTCACATAGTATTTATTTTCTGCTGGTCTCTTTTTTCCCCTCTACCCCTTTGATGTTCCATCCAGAGCTGAAGCACTGTCTGAAGTGTCCCGTCGGATATTTTTGCCCTAATGGGATGAGTTTTCCAAATCCATGCCCAGTGGGAACTTATAATCCTCTCCAGGGACAAGATGCACCCACGGACTGTAGAGCCTGTCCCGCTGGTAACGCCTGCACCCAAACTGGCTTGGCTCATCCAGATTCGGAATGTATGGTGGGGTGAGTATGTTACTCCTCTGTGAAGTTAGGGTCTTTTAAACAGGGGTGAAATCCAGCAGGTTCTGGAGAACCGGTAGCGGAAATTTTGAGCAGTTCGCAGAACCAGTAGCGGAAATTTTGTGTAGTTCAGAGAACTGGCAAATGCCACCTCTGGCTGGCCCCAGAATGGGGAGGGAATGGGGATTTTGCAATATCCTTCCCCCAGGAATGGGGAGAGAATGGGGATTTTGCAGTATCCTTCCACTGGAGTGGGGTGGGAATGGAGATTTTGCAGTATCCTTTCCTGCCACGCCCACCAGGCCACACCATACCCACCAAGCCACACCCACAGAACCGGTAGTAAAACAATTTGGATTTCATCACTGTTTTTAGGGGAATCTAAGTGGTCAAGATCATGACAGAGTTGCAGGAATTGAGTATGTCTAGTTTAATGAAAAGAAGAACTAGGGGAGACAAGATAGCAGTGTTCCAATATCTCAGGGACTGCCACAAAGAAGAGGGAGTAAAGCAGTTTACAGAATCAGCCTATTACCCCCAATAATCTGGGTCCTCATTTTACCCACCTCCGAAGGATGGAAGGCTGAGCCAACCTTGAGCTGGTCAGGATCGAACTCCTGGCAATTGGCAGAATTAGCCTGTAATACTGCATTCTAAGCACTGGGAGGGAGGGAGGGAGGGAGGGAAGGAGAGAAGGAAGAAGGAAGGAAGGAAGGAAGGAAGGAAGGAAGGAAGGAAGGAAGGAAGGAAGGAAGGAAGGAAGGAAGGAAGGAAAATAGCAATAGCACTTATATACCGCTTCATAGTGCTTTTACAGCCCTCTCTAAGCAGTTTACAGAGTCAACATCTTGCCCCCCAACAATCTGGATCCTTATTTGACCAATCTCAGAAGGATGGAAGACTGAGTCAACCCTGAGCCTGAGATTTGAACTGCCAAACTGCAAGCAGCCGGCAGTCAGCAGAAGTAGCCTGCAGTACTGCATTCTAACCACTGCGCCACCGCAGCTCTTAATAATAATGGTGACAACAATCTGGTTACTTCCATAACAAGAAATTCTTTCTTAGAGAAAAAGCACAGTGGTTTAAGCACTAGAAGTAATTTATGACATTTTTTTTCATTTAGGTACGTTTGTCCGACTGGTTCTGCCAGCCCGCATTCTCCCAACAATGCTTGTCCCCCTGGAACATTCAGCAATCGTTCTGATCTCTTTGATAAATCCCAGTGTGAAATCTGTCCAGAGAGATTGGTCTGTTCAAGAGGTATGTTGCTCCAGATGCATTTTATTTTATTTTTTTAATATGTGTTATTTTGACAAGTTGAGTACATTTCCACTGCTGATCCTGGAGTAACTGGGACTGATGTACCAACAAATCACCAGAGCTTTAGAACGATTCTGAATTGCATGTTTTTGACTAAGACTAGAGAACTTATAAGAATTGAGATCTAGCATGGAAATTATCCCAAGAGATGCAATGGTAGGTGGAACTAAAATCAAAGGGAACATGTCCAAAGTACAAGTATTTAATCTTCGGGAAATCAATGCATGTGCATTCTGATTGTAGACTGGAATAACAGAGTTGGAAGGGACCTTGGAGTTCTTCTAGTCCAACCCCATGCTCAGGCAGGAAACCCTACGCCACTTCAGACAAATGGTTATCCAACATCTTCTTAAAAACTTCCAGTGTTGGAGCATTCACAACTTCTGGAGGCAAGTTGTTCCACTGATTAATTGTTCTCACTGTCAGGAAATATCTCCTTATTTCTAAGTTGCTTCTCTCCTTGATTAGTTTCCATCCGTTGCTTCTTGTCCTGCCCTCAGGTGCTTTGGAGAATAGCTTGACTCCCTCTTCTTTGGGGCAGCCCCTGAGATACTGGAACACTGCTATCATGTCACCCCTGGTCCTTCTTTTCATTAAACTAGACATGCCCAATTCCAGCAACCGTTCTTCATATGTTTTAGCCTCCAGTCCCCTAATCCTCTTTGTTGCTCTTCTCTGCACTCTTTCTAGAGTCTCCACATCTTTTTTTACATCGTGGCGACCAAAACTGAATGCAGTATTCCAAGTGTGGCCTTACCAAGGCCTTATAAAGTGGTATTAACACTTCACGTGATCTTGATTCTATCCCTCTGTCAATGCAGCGCTTTTTCGGCAGCTGCTGCTCATGGCTGGATCATATTTAAATGGTTGTCCACTAGGACTCCAAGATCCCTCTCACAGTTACTACTATTGAGCAAGGTACCACCTATACTGTACCTGTGCATTTTGTTTTTCTTGCCTAAATGTAGAACCTTACTTTTTTCACCATTGAATTTCATTTTGTTAGATGAAAGATGAGTCACCTTTCAGAGATATAAGGAAAGCCTCCAGGAGAAATTTCAGCTGGCAGACCAAAGATTTCCCATCCTGGTTTACACAGAAATTATGTGGACATGATTCAAATACCCCCCCACCCCCCCAAAGAAAACAAAGCTGAATCTTTGTCCAATGTGGTGTCCTCCATACAGTAAATATTGGAATTAGAAAATCAGAGTTTCTAGTCAACACAACAAATATGTCCTACTGGATCTAAATCCGATTCTCATAATTTATTGACCATTATTTTTTTCAAAGGGTCAGGAGGAAAGCAAAGACCACCTGTTCCATGCCCAACGGGACATTACTGCCCTCCAGGTACCAAACACCCAACACAATATAAGTGTGTCCCTGGGACGTGGAGCAACAGGACAGGTCTGGCCACAGAAAAAGAGTGTGCACCATGTCCACCAGGGTGGTTTTGTCTGGCAGGAGCCAATACTCCATCTGGAAAGTGTAGCGCTGGACATTTTTGTCCAGAAGGTAAGGTGCACCCATCCAAAATGAGTTTGTTGATGTTCTTCTGATGCATTTGTTTGTACCGTTAAGTCAGAATCAGTAGACGATGTGATAACATGAAGGTCCTCAGAAGAACACGTCTGGGGAGATGTGAGATTCAAAGTCAAACGCATTTAGCAAAACTTCTCAATCTTCAAGAAGATCAGGATTAGCTGAATTTGTATATGGATTGTTCTGATTTCAAACTTGCCATGATAGCATGCACAGGTATATCTCTCACTGTACCAGATCAATGTTACACACTGTATGGACTCCCAACTCCCAGAATTTCCCATCCGGTATGGCTGCCTGACAATTGAATTCTGGAAATTGAAGTCCATCCACTGATCTGACCCAGCCTTTGCAAGTAGTGATAAGATGTTTACTCGCAAGTAACACAACCCCTTTTTATAACAGGGCAGTAACAGTCTTTTATTCACATGGATAACAAAAAAAATCAAACGCAATTCGTCCCAAGAAACCTGGGTTTAGCCAAGAAATCTTGGCTTGGTAGTACAGGGGTTTAAGGCACCCTGTTATTAAGCTGGTTATTAAGACCAGCTGCCTGCAATTACTGCAGGGTTCGAATCTCGCCAAGGCTCAAGGTTGACTCAGCCTTCCATCCTTTCTAAGGTAGGTGAAATGAGGACCCAGTTTGTGGGGGCAATAAGCTGACTTTGTATAAAATATACAAAAGGATGAAGGCTATTGCTGAGCACATTGTAAGCCGCCCTGAGTCTTCGGAGAAGGGCGGCATATAAATCAAATTAAAAAAAAAAAAATCTGAATTGCTTGCTGCATACTAGAAACGAATTGTTGTCTGCAGTGGTGAAATCCAAATTTTTTTACTACTGGTTTTGTGATTTGGGCGTGGTGTGGCTTGGTGGGTGTGGCTTGGTGGGCATGGCAGGGGAAGAATACTGCAAAATCTCCAATCCCACCTGTTAGGATATGGTTTGAGCCTAACAAATTGTCCAGGCAATATATGTGTACTGTAACTTTAATATGAAATGTATTATGTGACTTTAAAGTTTTCCTGCTGATTCATTGTAATGCTGAGTCATGCTGTAATTAGTTGTGAACATATTTAAGAAAGGTACTGTAAGTATTCAGTTGATGATAAGCTACCATAGTGTGTGGAGTTGCTAACCATTGTGCTATCATCATTGGATGGATCTGTTACCATCGTGGTTTGTGAACCAGAGTGTTTATTATTCTAACCAACTACTGTTTGTTTGGTAAGAAGATTCTGTAACTACTGGATTGATTTAACTGGCAAAGACTTGGAATTTGTTTAAAGACTATGAGATTGTTTTTCTACTATAAAGTAAGCTTTTGATAAACCAGTTTGCATATCTCTTATTCATTGCTCTCAGCAACGTTTCTCTGTGCATTTACTCTGCTGGTTGGTAACACAACACCAATATCCTTAACACCACCCCACTCTGGGGCCAGCCAGAGGTGGTATTTGCCGGTTCTCCGAACTGCTCAAAATTTCTGCTACCGGTTCTCTAGGACTGTCAGAACCTGCTGGATTTCACCCCTAGTTGTCTGTCACTCCCAAACCCCTACTATTTATTTCCCAGCCAGGGAGGGGCTGGCTAGTGTCTACGACTTCTTTTCCCTGCGTTCCAGCTTATTGATTTCCTTTGCTCTCCTTTCCTCTCTACGCATATGAGCTTTTGGGATGGGCCCCATCTGCTTCTCCCCCTCACTCAGCTCAGGCCCCGAAGACAGCTGCCTCTCCACCTGGGGGAGGACGGAAGGCCCCGGCTCTGCCTCTGTCTCCAATGCTTTTTCCTTATCAGTGCCTTCCCAAAGGCTCCGAAGCTGGCCCAGACTCCCCTCAACCTCCTCCTTGTCTGACTCTGCAGCTAGCTCTGCTGGCAGCCGACGGGCCACAACACCCACCTTAAAGTTGCCAAGCCTGAGAAACGCTGACTAGACCAGTGTCTCAAAGGGGGAGGGGGGAGGACTCCTGGAAGGCTTGCTTGTTGCTATAACTCATGATTGCATCTTTTTCTATCTCTGTGCTACTTGTCTGTTTCTGATAGGCAAATAGAGATCTTTCTATCGTGCATGCTTTAATTCGATTTGGAGTGTTCAATCTTGTAGAAACATGGTAGGCTTTATTTAATATGCTTTATTCAGTCTGGATCACGGACCGGTAATAATTAAAAAAAATGTGTCAGACAAACATTGCCCTTTCTTTTCCCTCTTCCCCATGATTGTGGTTTGTGTATTCTGTCTTTCTGGTTCAGGAAGTCAAACAAGTACTCAGTTTCCATGCCCAGCAGGAACGTACAGCAGCAAACATGGGAATCGTAATGTGGACAACTGCCTTGCTTGTCCAAAGGGAGTCTATTGTCCCAAAGCAACCATCAAACCAGGACTCTGTCCACTGTAAGTCGAACTCTCAAACTGTTCCCATTTTGGGTCTCATAATGTGACTCCATCATTGCATTCATTATTATAAGAATGAACTCCTTTTGAGCTCCGATAAGGTTGCAGTCCGAGACTTTCATCAGATACAGTCCTCAACTTATGACCATCCATTGAAAGACAGTTCATAGTTACAACAGGAAAAGTGACTTATGACCCCATCACTGGTGGGTTTCAAATTTTTTTACTGTGGGTGTGGCTTGGTGGGCGTGGCATGGCTTGGTGGGCGTGCTTGGTGGGCATGGCAGAGGAAGGATACAGTAAATTCTCCATTCCCTCCCCACTCCAGGGGAAGGATACTGCAAAATCTCCATTCCCTCCCCACTCCAGGGGAAGGTTACTGCAAAATCCCCATTTCCTCTTGGACAAAGAGGTTGTAGGGGGAAAAATGCCTTTAAAAGCCTCTGGCGATCCCAGATGAGTTGCCTGATCGTCAGAGGCTTTTAAAAGCATTTTCTTTTGCAACCTCTTAAGGTTGTAGAAAAAAATGCTTTTAAAAATAATAATAATAAAAAGTTGGCCACGCCCACCCAGTCACATTACACCCCACCAAGCCACACCCACAAAATAAGCCACGCCCACAGAACCGGTAGTAAAATGGTAGTAATGTTAGAACCCACCCCCTGGATTCACCCCCATTATGGGTATCCCAGAAAGCTCAGCTGGCTCTTTTTAGAATATGTTCTTGCAAAGATAGGTCTCAGTTTTCCTGGGGACAAACTGAGGTGGCTTCCTTGGGGGACCAGTGATGGAGTGATCAGAGGCAAGGAGCTTGTGAAAAGCAGAACAGTGCCAAGATCTTAAACCCAACTAAGAGATTTTGTTGGCCTCAAGTGCCATCCACTCACATTAATTGAGGAACATTTCAACTGTCAGTCCAAAAGTAATCTTGTATTTTATCTCAGGGAGTAAAACATGCTGAGTCTTTGAAGCAGCTGTGATCTGGAGCCTGTCACAGATTCATTCATTCTACTGCTCAAAAGACTTCAGTTCTTCTCCATTGTCCAAGCTGCATTAAGTACTGAGTTCAACCATGTAGGGGCCTCCAACCTTGACGACTTGTGGACCAACTTCCAGAATTCCTCAGCTGGCATGGCTGGCTGAGGAATTCTGGGAGTTGAAGTCCACAAGTCACCAAGGTTGAAGATCCCTCCACTATAGGACCGGTGAAGGAAGCCAGGTTTGGCCAGATGACTTAAAGAGGCATCAGGAAAGCGATGGCTTGATATCAAGGCTGCTTTAATTCAGCTAAAAATACCTAAAGATTCCCTTCTGTCCATTCATCCCATCTCACCCAATTCATATCAAACTGATTTTTATTTCATGCTTTCTTCGGATGCAGGGGGACGTATCGTTCAGAGCATGGAGCAACATCAGCTGAGGATTGTGCACTGTGCCCCGGTGGATACCAGTGTCCCAAGAGGGGCACGGTTGCACCTCACCCGTGCGGACCTGGCAAATTTTCAGTAAGTACCACCAAACAAGTGGAGAAGCAGCCAAAAGAAGTAACCAATCAAAAGAAAAATTGTCCAGCACGTCAACAGCTTTGGGGCTATATTTCCAGAGGTTTGGGATAATGATTCCATTTTTGATTTTGAGGGTATTAACTTCATTGTCTTGAAGCTAATAGAAATGGAAATCCAGAATATCTTCAAGGCAAGTGATTGGGGGAAGTTGCTGTTTTAGCTCTTCGCCTGTCCATCTCTATCCGTCCTGAAAATGTTGGTTTGCAAATTTGATGTGATAGATACGCAATAGCAGTAAGTGGATGGCATTGGCTGGTCGATGATGTATCTTTCTCTCTATCAGAAATCATTGGCAGTTCTCTCTATAGTAACGTTATATTTCAGTTTAGAATTTACAGATATACATTGAAAACACATTTTCTTCTATAGGGCTGAAAACGCTCTCTCTCTCTCTCTTTGTGTGTGTGTGTGTGTGTGTGTCTCTCTCTCTTGCTGTCTCTGTCTCTATCTCTCACTCTCTGTCTATGTCTCTCTATGTATCTCTGTCTCTGTCTTGCTGTCTCTCTCTGTCTCTCCCTCTATGTGTGTATGTCTCTTTCTCTGTCTCTCTCTTTCTCTCACTCTCTGTCTCTCCCTGTGTGTGTCTCTGTCTCTGTCTTGCTCTCTCTCTCTCTCTTTGTGTGTCTCTCTCTCTCTTTTTCTCTGTCTCTCTGTCTCTTTCTATCTTTCACTCTCTGTCTCTATCTATCTCTCACTCTCTGTCTCTGTCTCTCTCTGTGTGTGTGTCTTTGTCTCTGTCTTGCTGTCACTCTCTGCCTCTCCCTCTGTGTGTGTGTATGAGAGAGAGAGAGAGAGAGAGAGAGAGAGAGAGAGAGAGACAGAGAGAGAGACAGAGAAAGAAACTATAGATTAGATGGATGGATGGATGGATGGATAGATAGATAGATAGATAGATAGAAAGAAGAGACAGAGACAGAGACAGAGACAGAGATAGTTTCCTTCCGTAGAAGATCATAATAATCCTGCGATATTGCCTAAGCTAAAAAGTCAATGTATTTCCAAATTCAGTGTCGTTTTAAGTCCTCCTGTTCTTCACCCTACTTACTTATCCAACTCTGGTTCTCCTGAAGTTGCTAAACTTCAATTTTCACCTTTCCTTGCCATTGGCCACCATTGGCTATGTTTCCTTGGGATCTTAGGTGACCATTAACTCCTAACGGACCGTATCTTGTTCATTCTCCACCCTTACTTCCTCCCAGCAAAAGAGACTTGCAAAGTCTTACAAAATCCAACCTGTAGCTTTGCTTTTAGTCAACTGCAACCAAGTTATCCATTTGGGTCATAGTGCCGTCTCATGGAAGTGGAGGCAGTCCCATGAAGCCAGACCCTTGGAATTGAGTTGGTAGTATTTTGGGCCCTTTTCAATGCATACATGTCAAAAACTACAGATGATTCAGGCAAACATTTCAATAGATGGAAACTGATGTCCTGTCATGCCCCCATCGGAGCCTGAATCTGTGGGGGAAGACAAGCTGGAACCTGAGCCGACAGAGATTGAGGGGGCGGCTTCATTGGCTGTGGAGGAAAATGGGGAAGGGCAGTGCCAGTCAGGCCAAGGCATTTCAGGATTAGAACAGTTTATAGACAGGGAGGAACAGGGGCAAGATGAATATGAGAGATAGAGCTCAGGCGATGAGCAAGGACTACTCCCTCCTGATCTTAGAGTATGCAGAGAAGAGAGAAGGCGAGAACAACACAGATTGAGCCAGCTATGAGGGAGGAGAGTGCTCCTCCCACTTCACAAGGCACACCTGTGGACTGAGATGTAAGGAGTGTCAGCACTCAAACTTATGCTCTCTTCCAGTGCTGTCATGAAGACCAGAAGCGCTGAATTATTGCTGAGATGAACTTTTACCTAGTTTTCTGCATGCAAGAGATAGGGTTTTCTGGGGGATGAGGGTGGGGGTCACATTCCTGTGAGAAGTACGTGCCAGGACGGAGAGATGGATTGGCTAATGGCCAATGAGAAATCGGGTTGGAGAGCGGAAGAGGAGGGGGTTGGAAGGAGGGGCCAGTTGAGCTGCAATTAGCCTCAGAAATGTCGGCTATCTCTGTTCTTAATAAAGAATGATTCATTAGAGACTGCGCTTGAAAATGAAACTTATTTTAAGACAGAACCGAAACCTGACAAGGAGATTTATTTATTTATTTATTTATTTATTTATTTATTTATTTATTTATTTATTACATGTATTTATATGCCGCCATTCTCCCGAAGGACTCAGGGCGGCGAACACAAGTTAAGAAACAAATGCAATAAAATCCCAAATAATTAATTAATAGTAAATAATAAAACCCGGAATCAGAGTCAGCCTATTTGTTTGAATAGCCAAGTCTTCAAGTCCCGACGGAAGGAGCGGAGATCAGGAGCCGTGCGGAGCTCGGTAGGTAATTCATTCCAGAGGGTGGGAGCACCCACAGAGAACGCCCTACCCCTGGGCACAGCAAGACGACATTGGCTCGCCGTCGGAACCCTGAGGAGAGTGGCCCTATGTGAGCGAACAGGACGGTGAGAGGCAGGCAGGAGAAGGTCCTGCAAATATCCTGGACCTAAGTCATGTAGGGCCTTATAGGTGAGAACTAGCACCTTGAAGCGGACTGGTGAGATGCCGGTGGGAGGGGCATTTGTTGGGAACAAGCGTTGAATCTGTGGAGCCTCATGTGCACTTGCCGATGCCTGGAGATTACTGTGTTCTGTCTTGTGGGGCTTGTCCAGTTTGCCTGCTTTGCTGAACTTCTTGTTCTGCTTACTATTTGGCTAACCTTGCTTACTGGACTTCTTGCCTTGGTTACTGTTTGGTTCACCTTGCTTCCTGGACTACTCACAGCCAGAGGCTGTTGAAGGTGTGTGTTTGAGAGCTTTGGGGACATTTGGGGGCAAAGTTGGAGCAATAAAGGGGAGTTAGACCTGTTCTCTGGCTGTGTTGCTTTCGTGCCACGCCCCCGGTCATCACATGTCCTTTTACTAAAGGCTGGTGGCCATTTGCCATGCCAAAGCAATGTGCCACTTGGTTTTCTGAATTTTCAGAAGGATTAAAGCAATGGGAAAAAAGAAGGGGGCAGATAGGAGTGTTCCTGATTGGCTCCTGGGGGAGTCGAAATTGCAATGCAATTGAATGTTCGTTTTGCTAACAAAAGGGAAACAGCATGTCAGAACCACTGATTAGGAGAACGGCAAAAAAGCCTTTCTTCTAACAAATCAGCCCCAAACCCTGCGTCCTTTCACACAAAATGAAGCATTCTTGGTCTCTGGTTAGTACTTCTGATCTGCTCCGGGCTAGCTTTCCATAACCGCTTCAGCATTTGGCCAGAGATCAAATATCTTTATTACAAAGATGCTCATTATGATCAGAGATGGGGATTAAACTACAGAGACAAATGGCAAAATAATGTAGTTTATTATTGCCTTTCTTATGTTCCCAGGCTGGTTAGGAGTAATCTTATAAAGATGCCTTGAACTGTTTGTATTTTTTTTTATTATTAGTTTATCAAAATGTAAAGTACAGAAATACAAAGAAAAAAATGAAAATAAGGGGAAAATAAGGGGAGGAAAGAAAATGAGGAAAAATTGTACGGTAAAGGGGAGAGAAGAAAAAAAAAGGAAAGCATTGACTTCTTGACTCCTTTTGGTGTAGTAGAATAAGGTACATAACATACAACCTCAATGTTTTTTGTTGTTGTTAGTTGCGAAGTTGTGTCTGACCCATTGCAACCTCATGGACAACTTTCCTCCAGGCCTTCCTGTCCCCTACCATCCTCTGGAGTCCATTGAAGCTCACGCCGACTGCTTCAGTGACTCCATCCAGCCACCTCGTTCTATGCCGTCCCCTTCTTCTTTTGCCCTCAATCGTTCCCAACATTAGGCTCTTCTCCAGGGAGTCCTTCCTTCTCATTAGGTGGCCAAAGTATTTGAGTTTCATCTTCAGGATCTGGCCTTCTAAAGAGCAGTCAGGGTTGATCTCCTCTAGCACTGACCAGTTTGATGGCCTTGCAGTCCAAGGGACTCGCAGGAGTCTTCTCCAGCACCAGAGTTCAAAGGCCTCAATTCTTTGGTGCTCAACCTTCCTTATGGTCCAACTTTCACAGCCTTCCATTGCAACTGGGAAAACCATAGCCTTGACTATACAATGTTTTACTTTTACATAATAATATATACTAGCCATGTCTATAGCAACAAACCAATCTAATCCGCAAAACCCAAAATTAAAGTTTCGTCCCCCCCCCCCCACCAGCAGTGTTCAAATATCTCAGGGGCTGCCACAAAGAAGAGGGAGTCAAGCTATTCTCCAAAGCACCTGAGGGCAGGACAAGAAGCAATGCATGGAAACCAATCAAGGAGAGAAGCAACTTAGAACTAAGGAGAAATTTCCTGACAGTCAGAACAATTAACCAGTGGAACGACTTGCCACCAGAAGTTGTGGATGCTCCAACACTGGAAGTTTTTAAGAAGAGATTGGACAACCATGTGTCTGAAGTGGTGTAGGATTTCCTCCCTAAGCAGAGGGTTGGACTAGAAGACTTCCAAGGTCCCTTCCAACTCTGTTATTCTATTCTACTCAAGTTGTAGCACCAAGGATCCCTCATGTCAACCCTGAGCTACAAATATTCTCCTTTATTACTAAGTTCTGAGCATCTCAACTGAGGCCCTGTTTCTCTTTTCTCTTCTTGCTGGGTAGGAACCTGGATCTACCTCCTGCTCTTCCTGCCTCGTTGGGCATTTTTGTGCAGACATGAATACCAGCCGGGAGATAATGTTAGATCGGATGGTGTGCCCAGCTGGTTTGCTTTGCCCTGGAGGCCTGGCAGCTGTTCCCAACGCTGAAGAGCACGCTTGTCCAAGTGGCTACTACTGCCCACCAGGCAACATGGTGAGTATTCATCAATCAATTCGGTCCAGTTGTCTCCTCTCTTGAATTTTCATCAAGACTTTCCCTTCCCCCAAAACAACCACCGTTTGTCCCTTGTGAATGCATTTCATCGAAGAGAAAAATCAATGCACAGATTCCTATCTACAGTTTTTCTATTGTGCGTGTGTATCTACGGGACCGCCAATAGCCTCCCACCGGCCAGTACGCTCCTATAGAGAGGGGCTCCTCCGGGTGCCGTCGGCCAAACAATGCCGACTGGTGGCCCCTAGGAGGAGAGCTTTCTCTGTGGGGGCACCTACTATCTGGAACAAGCTCCCCCCAGAGATACGGAGGATCCCAGATCTGCGCACCTTCCGTTGCGCGCTTAAGACTCTTTTATTTCATCAAGCTGGCCTGGCCTAAATCCTCTCCCCTTTTTTAAATGTAAATTTTAATTTGTTTTTAAATTATGGGGTATTTTAAATTCAGCCAAATTATTTAATTCGCTTTTAGTCTATTTTAAATTTTTGTATTTATGTGTTTTATCTTCTGACTGTTCACCGCCCTGAGTCCTTCGGGAGTAGGGCAGTATAGAAATTTAAATAAATAAAATAAAATAAATAAATGTTTGTTTTCAGAATTCCTAGGACAGGTAGAGAATTTTTAAGATATTATTCTCTTATTGTAAAATGAATATTTACACTTTCCCGCAAACTGTATGTATACCTGTTTGCAATTTAAGAGGTGAACTAGTATGGAAACTTAGAAAAAGTACAGATTCCAGAATTCACAAGTGTTTTGTGTTCTCCCCTAGCAATTCCAAAATTATACTATTCATGTAAGCACTTCTGACAAGCAAAGAAACTTTACTATTCCCCTCAAGGATGTTAGGGAAAATTATTTAATTTAATTTAATTTAATTAACTTATATATTGGATTTGTATTAATTTTATCATGGACTTTGTTTTTAACTGTCTGTTTGTTTTTGTTTATTGTTGTGAGCCATCCTGAGTCTTGTGGAGATAGGGTGGCATATAAGTCCAATTAAATAAATAAATATAATATATTTATATATATATAAACTTATATGCACCAAGACAAATTCCTTGTGTGTCCAATCACACTTGGCCAATAAAAAATTCTATTCTATTCTATTCTATTCTATTCTATTCTATTCTATTCTATTCTATTCTATTCTATTCTATCCCATCCCATCCCATCCCATCCCATCCCATCCCATCCCATCCCATCCCATCCTATCTATTCTATTCTATTCTATTCTATTCTATTCTATTCTATTCTATTCTATTCTATTCTATTCTATTCTATTCTATTCTATTCTATCCTATCCCATCCCATCCCATCCCATCCCATCCCATCCCATCCCATCCCATCCCATCCCATCCCATCCCATCCCATCCCATCCCATCCCATCCCATTCTATTCTATTCTATTCTATTCTATTCTATTCTATTCTATTCTATTCTATTCTATTCTATTCTATCCTATCCTATCCTATCCTATAAGCCTCCCATTGTATTGATAAAGTGACTCTGGAAGGCTTACAAACAGTAAAAACATTTTTAAAAACCAATTAAAATTAAGAAAAGTTAATTAAAACTAAGGGGATGAGGTCAACTTCTTATCCCATCAACCACCTCCAGTGGAGAGCGCCCCCTATAGGAAGCCCGCTTTAGCTTATGACTCAGTGCCTAAACTGGAAGAAGTCGGAAATTTCCATTTCTGTAACAACCGTGAAATCCAGGATTTTTAAGCAAACGATTAGCTAAGCTCTTAGCATCCACTCTGATTTCTTACATTCGGTGATTAAAAGGAATTCAATCCAGAGAAATGTGTGCAAGCAATCTACTTGATGGGGATATAATGGTCTTTCGCATCCCGAATCTGTTTTACCAAGTTGTTGCATGGGAACGTACGAAGAAAATCTATCAGAATCGCAGGTATTTTCAAGGATAATTTGAGAGCCGCAGTGGAAGGTTGGGGGGGGGGAGAGAGAATGAGTCAGTTTTAAACAAATGAAGTGAGCACAAAGAGCTTGGAGCATTTTAATGTGTCATAAGCGTGTACTATTATGCCATCGTGGCTTGCTTTAAGAGCAGCTTCGATTCTTCCTTTCGCCTCCAGTATCCTCACGCAAAGCCGTGTCCTAATGGGACCTATGGAGATCAAAGGGGGTTAAGCAAAGCAGAACAATGCTTGCTATGTCCTAGGGGCAAGTATTGTTATGAAGAAGGACAAGAACCCCAAGGAATATCCCAAATTGTGAGTACCTGTGTCTCAGTCAAGAGACTCCAGTCTTGGTTATCTATGTCCTCTCCTAGATGTTCTTCCCCAATTTCATTCCTTGCATGTCTTCCCACCCGTCCTCTGATACTGGATAGTATCAGGTCTTCCTATCTTCCCCGCCCTTGTATCCTGCAGACTGAGATACTTTTAGAAGGGCAAACCCAAGTAACCATCACATTGGGCATCTTAGTTTCTGTTCTGACCTAGGCTTCCTTAGAAAGTATACAGCACAATCTTAGTCCCAGCAAACCTCTTTTATTCATATGGCTGTGAATTATTGTCATTCCCAGTCCAAAAGGCTTTTCAAACAGTCTTTCAGGGGAGTGTTTATAAACACCCACCTTATCTCCCTTGGAATGCTGCCAGAGAACTAATTGCCACACGCAGGGCAAGGCCAAACTTAGCACAGAGTCAAACAGAGCTTTCCCAGAGCTTTTACCGACCAGATGAACTAATTGCTTCCTGCAAAAGCTCACGTCCCGTTCGCTTCTCTTTTATTATCTTATGGGAGGGGCCAATCATCTCCAAGCCTTACTCCCAAGTCGACCCTGTTTTCTTAATTGTTCCTGTCTCCTGGCAGCTCTGCGCATGCGCACACTGGGAACAGGCTCACGCTGTTCTTCTGCCTCGCTGATGTCAGACTCCGGAAGATCTGGAGGCAGCAAAGAACTACCAGAAGGCCTTGGCCCCCTGTCTGCCTCCGACTCAGAGCCCTCATCCGAGCCTTCCCTAGACTCCAGGAATGGCCCACGTTCCTCCCCAACCTCCTCACTGTCTGAATCTGCTGCCAGCTCTGCTGGTGGGCCACAACAGTTTCTTCAGAAGACTTCAGTTGTTGAGAGGGAGGGTAAAAGGAAGATAGGATCCCCTTTTTAAAAATATTATGTGTGATACTCAATTTGTGGAGCTTCTACACTTCTGGCTGTCAACCCTGGAGCCATTTTGGAATGTCTTCAGGGTTGCCACAGCGAGGCTGGATAGAGCTGTGGGAAAGGAAGTGGGGGAGTAGAGATAGCTGGGGAAACATGTAGCCAAAATAACATTCTTTCTCCTGGGAGCCAAGGACACTCTCACCAGCACCTGGAAGGGCATGGATGGGAGGCATCTGGGATGGGGAGAGAGACCTGATTGGGGCATGATGGTTGTGTGTGATGGGGTGGAAGAACTTTGGATTTTGAACTGGGTGGGGAAAACCTGGAGGACTTCAGATTCGGGTTTTCACTAGCTGTGCCAATATGACATGCCTAATAAATCTATACTTTGAGGAACCTTCTGCCCTTGGAGTTTTGATTTCCTCTGGGCTGTCACTTGGAACCCTGACATTAGCCCGATTTTGATTCATTGATTAGTTCGGTCATAATGATTCTGTAGATGATGATCAGGCTGAGCCTGAGGGAGGGGTCAAACCCATCATTAGTCTCGAGTCCCTTCATACCCACAAGAGATCCACAGCCAGCCCACCTTGAATTCCATTGACTCTTATCTACCGCCTATTTGCTTTGATGGCTAGTAGTTCAGATTCTTGTAGAGCGAATAAGCTTGCAATAAATCTTTCTATTCTTTTGAACTGCCTGGACTTCCTTGACAGATTATTTTACCTGTTTAAACAGCCATTGGAAATACACTTCTTGCCTTCAAATAAGAAGCTTCTTTTTTCAGATTGTACTGTGCTCTCCGTAGCTACTAGTTGAACTTCATGTAATTGACCGCATAGACACATGTGCTGTCAGGTGTGAAAGACCAGGTCCACAGAAAGGTTCAATAACTGATTTCTTCAGTGATGAAATCCACTTTTTTTTTTTACTACCAGTTCTGTGGGCATGGCTTGGTGGGCATGGTGTGGCTTGGTGCATGTGGCAGGGGAAAGATACTGCAAAATCTCCATTCCCACCACACTCAGGGGAAGGATACTGCAAAATCCCCATTCCCTCCCCATTCCTAGGGGAAGGATACTGCAAAATCTCCATTCCCTCCCCACTCCTGGGGAAGGATACTGCAAAATCTCCATTCCCTCCCCACTCCAGGGGAAGGATACTGCAAAATCTCCATTCCCACCCCACTCCTGGGAAAGGATATTGCAAAATCCCCATTCCCACCCCACACCTGGGGGAAGGATACTGAAAAATCTCCATTTCCTCCCCACTCCAGGGGAAGGATATTGCAAAATCTCCATTCCCACCCCACTCCTGGGGGGAAGGATACTGCAAAATCTCCATTCCCTCCCCACTCCTGGGGGAAGGATACTGCAAAATCTCCATTCCCTCCCCACTCCTGGGGGACGGATACTGCAAAATCTCCATTCCCACCCCACTCTGGGGGCCAGCCAGAGGTGGTATTTGCTAGTTCTCCGAACTACTCAAAATTTCCACTACCAGTTCTCCAGAACCTATCAGAACCTGCTGGATTTCACCCCTGGATTTCTTGCTGTAGTCTATGCACAAGAATCTTTTCAACTAAGAGTGAACACTTGGTTAGAGATAGGTAAGGGCCAATGGCACTCAAGGAGGGTTTAACTTATTTTGCTTGTGGCAACATATGGATTCTAGACTGATCCCTCTTTTAACTCCGGCCCTGGTTGTGCCAGTCCTTCTCCTACATGTGTGCATGTTTTATTTTAGACTGGAGATTGCCCCTTGGGCTATGCATGTCCCTCAGGGACAGGGTTCCCCTTCTCTTACCCATGCCTACCTGGCTTCTACTGGGACAATTCCACTCTGAATGGAGGAGATGTATGCCAACCTTGCCCAGCTGGATTCTACTGTGATTCTGTAGCAATGATCCTACCTAAAATCTGTCCAACGGTAAGTTGGTAGAAAACAAAATATTGATTGCAAATAAATGGGACATGGTGTGCTTCTCTTCAGGATGCTGAGCATCTATTTTTCAGGATCCTGCAGATCTGTTTTCTATCTTCTTTGGAACTTCTTTGTTCCTCTAATAGTCAGGTTCTTCAGCCTTTGTTGGACCTAATTAGAAATTCTTTTTTCCACCTAAGGGCAGTGGTGGAATTCAATTTTTTTTACTACCGGTTCTGTGGGCATGACTTGGTGGGTGTGGTAGGGAAAGGATACTGCAAAATCTCCATTCCAACCCCACTCAAGGAGAAGGATATTACAAAATCTCCATTCCCACCCCACTCTGGGGCCAGCCAGAGGTGGTATTTGCCAGTTCTCCGAACTACTCAAAATTTCCGCTACCAGTTCTCCAGAACCTGTCAGAACCTGCTGGATTTCACCCCTGCCTAAGGGGCATTTCCTCTTTTCTTCTTTTATTAGGGAAGATAACTCAGGAAGCTCAAACTGCCCAAGGAACTGCTGATCCAGTTCTACAGAGGAATTATTGAGTCTGTCATCTGCACCTCCATAACTGTCTGGTTGAGTTCTACAACCCAACAAGACAGACACAGACTTCAGAGGATAATTAGAACTTCATAAAAAAAATGGCTACCAACCTGCCTTCCATTGAGGACCTGTATACTGCACGAGTCAAAAAGAGGGCTGGGAAAATATCTACAGACCCCTCGCATCCTGGACATAAATTGTTTCAACTCCTACCCTCAAAACGACGCTATAGAGCACTGCACACCAGAACTAGACACAAGGACAGTTTTTTCCCGAACGCCATCACTCTGCTAAATGAATAATTCCCTCAACACTGTCAAACTATTCACTAAGTCTGCACTACTATTACTATTAGTCTTCTCATCATTCCTATCACCCATCTCCTCCCACTTATGACTGTATGACTGTAACTTGTTGCTGTATCCTTACGATTTATATTGATTGTTTCCTAATATGATTTGATTGCTTATTTGTACCCTATGACTATCATTACGTGTTGTACCTTATGATTCTTGACGAATGTATCTTGTTTTTTATGTATGCTGAGAGCATATGCACCAAAGACAAATTCCTTGTGTGTCCAATCACTCTTGGCCAATAAAGAATTCTATTCTATTCTATTCTATTCTATTCTATTCTATTCTATTCTATTCTATTCTATTCTATTCTATTCTATTTCCTTTTGCTTGCCTGAGGATCTGCAGATATTAAATCAGATTGAACAAAGGAGAATATTTGTAGCTCGGGGTTGAGATTTATTTTATTAAATTTATTTCATTAAATTTCTATGCCGCCCTTCTCCCGAAGGATTCAGGCTGGTGAACAGCCACAAGATAAAACACATAAATACAAAAATTTAAAATAGTTTAAAAACAAATTAAATAATTTGGCTGTATTTAAAATACCCCATAATTTAAAACAAATTAAAATTTATATTTAAAATTTATATTTAAAAGGGGAGAAGATTTAGGCCAGGCCGGCTTGATAAAATAAAGAAGTCTTAAGCGCGCGACAGAAGGTGCGCAGATTTGGGATCCTCCGTATCTCCGGGGGGAGCTCATTCCAGATCGTAGGTGCCCCCACAGAGAAGGCTCTCCCCCTAGGGGCCGCCAGTTGACATTGTTTGGCCGACGGCACCCAGAGGAGCCCCTCTCTATGGGAGCGTACTGGCCAGTGGGAGGCTATTGGTCCCGTAGATAGCCAGGTCCTAAGCCATGGAGCGCTTTAAAGGTGAGGGTTTTTTTGTGAACTCTGAGCTTAGCTGTTTTCTTGCAAAGTGTTTCATTACCCAAACTAGGTATGATGATGTTGCCAGTCTGAATCATGAAACATCTGCATGAAAAAAAACAAGCCCGGAGAGCACCAAGGACCCCTCAAATTGAATTGAATTTACAGGAGACACACTAACTTTAAACATCAACATTGTCTTTGTTTTTCAGGGGTTTTATTGTCCTCCTGGTAGTGCACAGACGGAGGCTTGTCCAGAAGGAACTTATGGGATCAGGAAGGGGTTGAGAAGCCTTCAGGAATGCATCCCCTGCAGAGCAGGGTTTTTCTGTGCCATTCCAGGACAGACTGCCCCGAGCGGTCGGTGTGAGGCTGGGTTTTATTGCTGGAGAAGAGCAGTGTCTTCGGTAAGTCTGACTCTTGCGTAGATATTTTCTGTCCCTCTCACCACACATTCCCAAGAAATAATAGTGACACATCTTCTTGTGTACATATTTGTCTGCTCCACTTAATTATGCAGGAACCCAACTCTCTTGAGAAATTCTGGGAAAAGTAGAAGGAAAATGAACAGGGCAGCCAGAAGCAGAGTAGATAAATTCAATTAGGGCAGGACAGTGGTGAAATCTGAACCGGTTTATTAGCGGTTCGCTGGATGCGTATGCGCAGTGCGCACCATGCACCAAATGCGAGGTGCGCACACGCAGTGCATGCCAAAAGGAGGCATGCGGTAAGTAGAACAGCTCACGAGGCATTGCTTTTAAAAGTAAAAAAAAAAGCCTCTGACGATCGCGCTGCTCAGCTGGGATCGAAGAGGTTGTTTAAAAAAATGCTTTTAAAAGCCTCTGATGATCAGGCAATTCAGCTGGGATCGTCAGAGGCTTTTAAAAGCATTTTTTTACAATCTCTTTGGCCGAAGAGGTTGTAGAAAAAATGCTTTTAAAAGCCTCTGATGATCAGGCAATTCAGCTGGGATCGTCAGAGGCTTTTAAAAGCATTTTTTTTACAATCTCTTTGGCCGAAGAGGTTGTAGAAAAAATGCTTTTAAAAGTAAAAAAAAAAAAGAAGCCTCTGATGATTGCGTAGCTCAGCTGGGCATTTGGGGAGGCAGGGATTTTAGCTACTGGTTCTCCGAACCACCCACCACCATCAGTACCAGATCGGGCGATCTGGTCTGAACCAGGAGCATTTCACCCCTGGGGCAGGAATGGGAATGCTGTGGAAAGAATTCAAGGGCCATTCTGGAGAAGATAGAGATTCAGCATTATTCTCTATGCAAAATTAAATAGGGAGGAATGCTTCTGTCCTTTATTATCTTTCGCTCTGGTATATACTGTATACCGTATTTTTCGGAATATAAGATGCACTGGAGTATAAGATGCACCTTAGTGTTTGGGGAGGAAAATAAGAAAAAAGCTGATTGGCAGATGGATCGGCCTCCCGGAATACCCCCAATCAGCTCTTCCCAGAGGTGAATTTTAGCAACAGGTTCCTTGGTTGTGAGCTCCGTGCCTTGCTTTTTTTTTTTTTTTTTTTTTGCTTTTTTTCTGCCTCTGAAACTTCTGAAACTCTGTTTGGAGGCTTTTTCTTGAAGCTCTGTTTGGAGGCTTCTTTTCTGAAACTGTTTGGAGGCCTTTTTTGAAGCTCTGTTTGGAGGCTTTTTTTCTGAAGCTCTATTTGGGGACTTCTTTTCTGAAGCTTCGTTTCTTATGCTTTTTTCAGCCTCCGAAATCTCCCTTTGAGAAGCTGGGCGGGGCTACATTCGGAGTATAAGACACACCCAGATTTTCATCTTCTTTTTTGGGGGTGAAAAGGTGCATTTTATACTCTGAAAAATACGGTATGTATCTATGTAGCTCTTCTTCTCTTTCAGGTGCCCACCGATGGAGTCACTGGGAACATTTGTCCACCAGGCACCTATTGCCCCATTGGATCATCTGCCCCCATCCTCTGCCCTGCAGGAACCTACAGTAACACCAGCGGGTTGAGATATCAGAAGCAATGCTTGGACTGCCCACCTGGGTGAGTGTCAGCCTCCCCATGACCAGATGAGCTAATTCTACCTCATTATAAGTGTAAGGGCCTGCCTCTCCACTCCATGTCAAGAAAGCAGAACTCTTGAAACAATTTAGCATTTCAAAAGGAACCTTTCATTGAAAGGGAAGTGATAGCAAGACAAAGGAAGCAGGATCTGAGGATTCCTTGTGCAGTTCCTTTAGGGTAAAGCAGTAAGAAGCCCTTCCCCTCAATCCAGTGTTGAATAGGCCAATCCACAGGCACAAAGTTGTTTTGAGAATCACCGGCTGAGAAGGTGATAAGAAGCTGTTCTCAGGCATCTCTTGCTGGAGCCTCCGGAGCTGAGACAATACAGGTGGACCTCCCCCTCTTACATTCCCATGAAGGTAAATCAAAGCACAGGATAGATGGGCACCAGGAAAAAGGCTATAAACTAAAGAATGGACCCAGGCTCCCTCCCCACCAAAATGGCAGTGTCCTGATATGGATCTATGGGACCTGACAATGTTGTTATTGTTGTTGTTAGTTGTGAAGTTGTGTCCGGCCCATTGTGACTCAATGGGCAACGTTCCTCCAGGTCTTCCTGTCCTCTATCATCCCTTGGAATCCATCTAAGCTCACGCTGACTGCTTCAGTGACTCCATCCAGCCACCTCATTCTCTGCCATCCTCTTCTTCTTTTGCCCTCAATTGTTCCCAGCATTAGGCTCTTCTCCAGTGAGTCCTTCCTTCTCATGAGGTGGCCAAAGTATTTGAGTTTCCTCTTCAGGATCTGGCCTTCTAAAGAGAAGTCAGGGTTGATCTCCTCTAGGACTGACTGGTTTGATGGCCTTGCAGTCCAAGGGACTCGCAGGAATCTTCTCCAGCACCAGAGTTCAAAGGCCTCAATTCTTTGGCACTCAGCCTTTCTTAGAGTCCATGACAATAAGGCTATATTAACAGAATCATGCAGATCTGAAAGTACAATTCTCCCGCTGTCTCTTTTACAGCCTGAGAAGTTAGGGAGGATCCTTTCTGAGTTTCTTTCTCTGCCCCTTATACAGCTGCAGACTATGCCTTCTCTTACCTGAACATTCTTAGGCAGCCTCTCTTCCCCTCTTCCCAAGCTCATTCCCACATACGATTACAGTGAAAACATGCTGTTCCTGAAAGAGGTAGAAATCAGCTTCATGATCATCCACAAGGTGTAAAGCAATCTTCTATGTGCTGGACAACTGTATGGGGTGTTGTCCAGGGATGGTATTCACTTACTTTCACTACTTGTTCACAAATGTGAGTGCACCCCCCCCCCGTCCATGCATGCGCCTGGCCTTCCGTGCATGTGCTTTGCTGGCACGTGAGGCTTCCGTGCGTGCACCTGGCCTCTAAAACATGCCTAAATAGGAATGGCATAGAGCCGGGGCAGGTGGGCGGATTTCTGCTACTGATTCGGGTGAACCAATCCGAACCGGCTGAATACCACCTCCAGTGTTGTCAAACACATTTGTAGGATACTCAGTTAGGGAGACTGGATTAGAATCCTGTAGGAAAGTTGAGTCAGGTGAAAAACATAACCTGAATAGCTCATGAATTACACTACGCAAAAATCAACCTGCTAAGTATTATATCTGTTGGAAGTGGAATTTCAATATTCTGGTGCAAGCTTCCAAATTTACATCACTGTTGGGGAAATACAATTCCTGTTATAATGTATGAGATGCATTAATTCTCCAGTTTCATGTTTCAAGGTGATTTGGGGGAAAAATGGTAATTGGAACTGAAGAATTAAGTTATGAGCCATGCTTAATCTCTGGTTGAAGTCCAGTGATGAATAGGGCTGCATGTCATCTAGATTAAACATATAAGAAAGCGAGGCTTGGCTGATCAGACTAAAAGTGTGTCTTTTTCAATATTTCTTTAATCTCTTTTTTGTTTTTAAAGTCAGATGCCTCTGGAAAGCATACAAAGAAGATCTCATGGTCATAATTATTCCGTATTAGTCATCTTTCCCCAGTGCTCAATAGTCAAAGTCAAGTTGTCCCTTTTTTATGATTATGATTATTGAAAGCATTATTAAACCAACCCTTCATTTATTTGTTAAACCCTTCTTTAAAACATCTGTATTGCATTGGTTCCTTTCCATGGAAACACAGGATAAGAGCTTAAGGATAGTCAAGCTGGGTTAGGTTAAAGGTCACTAACAATTACTGCATTTTCACCAAGGGCAAACAGATGTTTCTTGGTACTCTAGCTACAACTGGACATGAAAACATACCCCCCTCTTCCATTGTTGTCTGAAATTGTGCTTTATAGGCATGTTACCTCCAATCCAGTGGTGAAATCCAATTTTTTTTATTACCGGTTCTGTGGGTGTGGCTTGATGGGCATGGCTTGATAGGCGTGATGTAGCTTGGTGGGCATGACAAGGGAAGGATACTGCCAAATCTCCATTCCCACCCCACTCCAGGGGAAGGATACTGCAAAATCCCCATTCCCTCCCCATTCTTGGGGGAAGGATATTGCAAAATCTCCACTCCCACCCCACTCTGGGGCCAGCCAGAGGTGGTATTTGCTGGTTCTCTGGACTACTCAAAATTTCCGCTACCGGATCTCCGAACTGCTCAACATTTCTGCTACCGGTTCTCCAGAACCTGCCAGAACCTGCTGGATTTCACCCCTGCTCCAATCCTAAGGTTACAGTGAATCTTCCTTGATATACTTATCCTCCATAAGAAAGCCAGTTGATTCTAGTGGTGAAGGTACCAGGCTAGAAACTAGGAGACTGTGAGTTCTAGACCTGCCTTAGGCATAAAAGCTGGCTGGGTGACTTTGGGCCAATTACCAGGGGAAGGTGACTTCTAGTCCCGCCTCAGGCATAAAAGCTGGTTGTGTAACTTTGGGCTGATCACCAGGAGACTGTGAGTTCTAGTCCCACCTCAGGCACGAAAGCTGGCTGGGTGACTTTGAGCCAATCACCAGGGGAGAGTGAGTTCTAGTTCTGGCTTAGCCATGAAAGCCAGCTGGGTGACTTTGGGTCAGTCACAACCTTCAACACCACAATTATGCAGCAAGCTGCTCTGTCATTTCCTGTCTCAATCAATATATCACTATTCAGTGGATTTGAAAAGTCATTCCTGCATTTGCAGAAAAACTCTAGGAGGGGGGGGAGAAGCCCTTGTCCTCCATGAGTTTTCCTAGCCCCCCTTTAAACCATCCAGATTATTGGACATCATAATCCTAAAATTGCATGTGTGACATTCAGAGGTGGGATTCACTGACCTTCCCTACCGGTTTGCAAATGTGAGCGCATTACATCCAGGCGGATGGACGGAGCCTCCTGCAGTTGCCACAACCGGTTTTCCCAAACCGGACAAAACCAGTTGAATCCCACCTCTGGTGATATTCAAATAATCCCACCCGGTCAAAACTACCTTGAAAAATGTCCTGCCTGACTGATCGATTCATATGAGGAATGTTCAAACACAGGAACACTTTTTATTTACCTACTATGAGCTGCATTTATATTCTGCGTAAGTTAGCTTGCCTACAAAATGTAAGAGCGAGCGAGCAAATGAGTACAATAAAGCTTTTTCCCCCTCATTCTAATATTAGGCTTTACTGTGATGGAACAAATACCGTAGCTCCAAGTGGGCCATGCAAACCTGGTTATTTCTGCACCGGCTCTGCCAGAACCGCTACCCAGATGATGGTCAAAGAAGGGCATTATGCCCTAGAAGGGGCTTTTCAACCTGAAGCGTGTCCTCCCGGGACTTTTCAGCCGGTAAGAAGAGTCAACGGAATACAAATGATTCAGAGGTGGTATTCAGCCGGTTCGTACCGATTTGGGTGAACCGGTTCCTATCCTATATCACTGCATTTTTGACGCTGTGTGCATTTAAGGATGGTGCGCGTGAGCGAATTGCCATGTTGTTTGATGTCGTACGTATGTGTGGATGGCATGCTCAAGCCATCCACACATGCTTTATGGCATGTTTTGGGACATCGCGCGCGGTCTCCCATTTCCAGTGTTGGGCGAACCGGTTGCTACAGTATCTGAAGCCCATCTCCGAAACGACTGCATTGAAGCTTCAGTTAGCTAATAGGCAGCCAGCATATTTTCAGCATGGAGCACAAAAGGAAACGATAGACTTATTTGTTTTGGAGTGTGCTGATGTACAGCCCTAATTAGGAATAAAAAGCAACATAGGAAAGACAGCCTACCAGTTAATGACCGTCGCTTTGGGTGATTAAATAGGAAGTTGGCTCATCTTTTGATATCTCAGAAGAAGCACTTGCTTTCAGTTGTTAGGCCTGCTACTTTTTTCATAACCAATGACTTGACTAATTGCTTAAAAGGCAAATTATCAGGTCATTATAAATCTGTCCTGGGTTCATTGCCCCGTGTCTCATCTACATAGGATGATACTGATTGCCTTGCCACCTTCTCCTCCCCCTCCTCCTCCTCCTCCTCCTCCTCCTCCTCCTCCTCCTCCTCCTCCTCCTCCTCCTCCTTCTTCCTCTTCCTCTTCCTCTTCCTCTTCCTCTTCCTCTTCCTCCTCCTCCTCCTCCTCCTCCTCCTCCTCCTTCTTATAACAGAGTTGGAAGGGATCTTGGAGGTCTTCTAGTCCAACCCCCTGCTGTCAGTGTTCCAGAAACAACCCCCCCCAACTCCAAATAAAAACTCTGAAGCAAACATTTTTCAAAGTTCTGTTTACTAGGATAGGTAAACTGGCACATCTGGGAAAACACAAATCTGAGAGGTCCGGGTTTTCCCTCAGTAAATCAAAACCCCTAAAACCATCCCCTCATTCCTCAGTTGATCACATGCTCCAATCACTATCCGTCCCATCTCGAGACCTCGCTCCGACCACTCCTTCTCCAGATGCAGGATCGGCCTGACCTCGACTGACAGGAAGAATGCTATAATATCTAAAGACAACCCCTCTACTAAATCTCCCCTCCTACTTTCCCACACATGAGAAGGTGGCAGCATGGAAGCTTCCGGCCTAATATGGCTTCCAAAGCTGACACCTGCTTAGGCAGGGAACGCTATACCAGGGGTGTCAAACTCATGGCGTCACATGACGTATCAGGGCTTTTTTCTCCTTTGCTAAACTGGGTGGGGGCGGGGCCAGCATGAGAGGTATCCAGACCATGGGCCGCAAGTTTGACACCTCTGCCCTATACCATTTCAGACAGATTGTTATCCAATCTCTTCTTAAAAACTTCCAGTGTTGGAGCATTCACAACTTCTGGTGGCAAGTTGTTCCACTGATTAATTGTTCTAACTGTCAGGAAATTTCTCCTTAGTTCTAGATTGCTTCTCTCCTTGATTAGTTTCCACCCATTGCTTCTTGTCCTGCCCTCAGGTGCTTTGGAGAATAGTTTGGCCCACTCTTCTTTGTGGCAGCCTCTGAGATATTGGAACCCTGCTATCATGTCACCCCTAGCCTTTCTTTTCATAAGACTAAAAGGGAAAGGTTCCCCTGGCACATATGTGCTAGTTGTTCCCGACTCTAGGGGGCGGTGCTCATCTCTGTTTCAAAGCCAAAGAGCCAGCGCTGTTCGAAGACATCTCCGTGGTCATATGGCCGGCATGACTCAACGCCAAAGGCGCACAGAACATTGTTCCCTTCCCACCAAAGGTGGTCCCTATTTTTCTACTTGCATTTTTTACCTGCTTTCGAACTGCTAGGTTGGCAGAATCTGGGATGAGTAATGGGAGCTCACTCCATTACATGGCCCTAGGGATTCGAACTGCTGAACTGCCGACCTTTCGATCGACAAGCTCAACATCTTAGACACTGAGCCACCACGTCCCTTTTCATAAGACTTGACATACCCAGTTCCTGCAACCGTTCTTTATATGTTTTAGCCTCCAGTCCCCTAATGATCTTTGTTGCTTTGCTTAACTCCCCCTGGTTGTTGATTAGCAAGAGGGTCATGAATGAAAGAAAGTTGCTCTTGAAGGACATCAACTCATCTCTTTTACCCCACTTCAGAACTATTGAGCCTGGGAAATTAGTCTTTTTGAGACTGTTGTTCATTGAAATGTAAGTTGGATTTGCCCTTTCAACCTTCTCTACTTTGTATCATTCCAGAGCCTGGCTCAATCCACCTGCAGAGAATGCCCAGCTGGCATGTTTTGCAATCACACTGGTCTGGTGGAACCATTGGCTTGTCCCAAAGGGCATTACTGTCCAGCTCGAAGCATCCTGCCTCTTCTTTGTCCAGTGGTAAGTTCTAAATAGCAATAGCACTTAGACTTCTATACCACTTCACAGTGCTTCACAGCCCTCTCTCAGTAGTTTACAGAGTCAGCCTCTTGCCCCCAACAATCTGGGTCCTCATTTTACCCACCTCGGAAGGATGGAAGGCTGAGTCAACCTTGAGCTGGTCAGGATCAAACTCCTGGCAGTGGGCAGAGTTGGCCTGCAATACTGCCTTCTAATCACTGGGAAGGGAAGTGAAGAGAAGAGGAGAGGAGAGGAGAGGAGAGGAGGGGAGGGAGGGAGGGAGGGAAGGAAGGAAGGAAGGAAGGAGGGAGGGAGGGAGGGAGGGAGGGAAGGAAGGAAGGAAGGAAGGAAGGAAGGAAGGAAGGAAGGAAGGAAGGAAGGAAAGTAGCTATACCACTTAGACATATACTACTTCACAGTGCTTTGCAGCCCTCTCTATGCAGTTTATAGTCAGCATATTGCCCCCAACAATCTGGATCCTCATTTTACCCACCTCGGAAGGATGAAAGACTGAGTCAAAACTTGAGCCTGGTGAGATTCGATCTGCCAAATTGCTGGCAGACGGAAGTCAGCAGAAGTAGCCTGCAGTACTGCACTCTAACCACTGCGCCACTGCATCTTACCGCATTAAAGAGCCACGGTGGTGCAGTGGTTAGAGTGCAGTACTGCAGGCTATTTCTGCTGATCACTGGTTGCCAGCAGTTTGGCAGATCGAATCTCACCAGGCTCAAGGTTAAACTCAGCCTTCCATCCTTCCGAGCACCCAACAAGTAGCCATGGGATCATGGGGAGGGGGCAGCCATTGGAATTTCAGAACCAGGTTGTAAGTACCTCCAGATACATCTGTGGTAACTTCACGTGGTCACTAAATGGCCAGTTGTAAGTCAAGGAAAAACCTGTACTGGCCCTTAAGAAAACTTCCAAACCTTACAGAAGACCACACTGATTGCTCAATTGGCCAAGTACCATCAATTTTTCATGAGTGTCCTGAAAATTCCAGTGAATATTGGAAATTCAAATCCAAGTTCCAAATTTTCCAGGTACCCACACAATCTTGGATTTTTGGCTCGGTGAGTGAAATAAAATTGTCTTTTGTGTGCCTATGATTTCCTTTGGTTTCTGACACATCCCCCCCCCTTTTGATTTAGGGCACTTATTCAGATACTTTACATGGCACTGGACCAGGATCCTGTAAACAATGCCCAGCGGGCATGTACTGTAGCAAGCTTGGCTTGGTGGCACCTGAAGGACTTTGCCAGTCAGGTTATTATTGCTTCCAAGGATCTACAAATGCCTCTCCAGTAAGTCGGTGCTAATATCCCCTCTCCTGTTTTGTTTTGATAAGCTTGCAACCATTTGTCAGTGGCCAAGATAATGCGAGTGATTCCTTCCAGACATAAGATTGGAAACGTTCAGCTTGGACAATCTTCATCTATCAAAGGCCTGGAGACTAAACCATATGAAGAACAGCTGCAGATTTTGGGTCTGGCTAGTCTAAAGAAAAGAAGGACTGGGGGGAGGGGGGGCATGATAGCAGTATTTCAGTATTTGAGGGGCTGCCACAAAGAAGAGGGGGGTCAAATTATTCTCCAAAGCACCAGAGGGCAGGACAAGAAATAATGGCTGGAAACTATCAAAGAGAGAAGCAACCTGGAATTAAGGAGAAACTTTCTAACAGTGAAGACAATTAACCAGTGGAACAGCTTGCCACCAGAAATCAATGGTGCTCCATCACTGGAGGCTTTTAAGAAGAGTCTAGACAGCCACTTGTCTGAGGTTCTCCTGCTTGAAGGGGGTTGGACTAGAAGACCTCCAAGATCCCTTCCAGCTCTATTCTGTTCTGTTCTGTTCTGTTCTGTTCTGTTCTGTTCTGTTCTGTTCTGTTCTGTTCTGTCCTATTCTATTTTCTATTCCATCCCATCCCATCCCATCCCATCCCATCCCATCCCATCCCATCCCATCCCATCCCTTCCCTTCCCTTCCATTCCCTTCCATTACATGTGGCTGGCCCCACCCCTCGCCCTCCCCTCCCAGTCACTCCTCACCTGGCCTGAGAAGGTAAGGGTGATAGTGGGGGATGGAGAAGCAGCCAGGGCAGAGACAGGAAAATTCAGAGAGAGGGGGAGAGAGAGATACAGAGAGAGAGGGAGAGAGGGAGAGAGGGAGGGGAGAGACGGGAGAGAAAGAGATGTCAAAAGGATTTTGTGGTTCCCGGTGGTCCTCTGTCCTAATGACCAGCTGGTTAGACATGGCTAGGGGGTCATGTGACTGGTGGAAGTGAGTGACATTGAGTTGGCCATGCCCACCCAGGTTTTGTGGCTCCCGGCGTTTTCTTTTCTGTGAGAAACGGGTCCAAATGGCTCTTTGAGTATTTAAGGTTGCAGACCCCTGATCTAAACCCTAAGCTTTGAAGACTGCGTGCTTTGCACAATGGTGGGATTCAATTTTTTTATTACTGGTTCTTTGGGCGTGGCTTGGTGGGCATGGCTTGGTGGGCGTGGTAGGGAAAGGATACTGTAAAATCTCCATTCCCACCCCACTCCAGAGGAAGGTTACTGCAAAATCCCCATTTCCTCCCAATCAGCTGGGACTCGGGAGGCAGAGAATAGATGGGGGCGGGGCTAGTCAGAGGTGGTATTTACCGATTCTCCGAACTACTCAAAATTTCTGCTACCGGTTCTCCAGAACTGGTCAAAACCTGCTGAAACTCAACTCTGGCTTTGCATTAGAATGACTTTCTCATGTATAAGTTGGCTTCTTTCTCTTTTCTAAGACCGGACCTCCCTTTGGGGGTCTATGTCCTGCCGGGCATTACTGTCCAGCTGGCACCAAAGATCCCAGGGAAATGCCCTGCCCAGTTGGGACATGGAATGAACAGAAAGGAGGCCGAGATTCCACCTGGTGTCGACTATGCCCACCTGGATATTTCTGTAGCAGCCCCGGACGTATCTCCCCTACAGGGCCTTGTGCTCCAGGTGAGAAGATAATGGTGAAATTGCAAGCGCATCTTTGATTGCAATTTGGAAAGGAAGTCTCGTAATACGATCCCTTCCCTAGAGGAAAGCTGACAGTTTTGCTCCTATAAGTGGTTCGGCTTATACTGTTGCATCCAGCTTTAGTCATTTCAGCTTGGCAATCTTAATGTATTGAATTTAGTATGGTATGTGCTTGGGCTAGGAATGCTATGGGTTCTACTGCGTTCAAAGCTGTGAAAGCCCACTTCAAACTAACTTTTTTCTCTTTCCCCTTGGATTATTGGGACTCTGAAGATAATTATCCTGAATCAAAATGCAATTTAGAGAGGTTGAGCCCTGGATTTCAACAGAGGAATTAAGCCTTGAGCTGTTATATATATATATATATATATTTTAATACTTCCACCTGCTTTGGATTTTAATATAATATGCATTGTAGAACGTCCTAACCTATTGATTTGGGGGATAGTGTTGTGGTTTGCCAGCAGCCTGCAGAGCTGGCAGCGGAGTTGGACAGTGAGGAGGCTGGGGAGGACAATGGGCCAGTCCTGGAGTCAGGGCATCCGAGGCAGAGATGGGGCCAGGGTCATCTGGGAGCGATGCGTGGACTCCGGAGCCTCCAGAGGCTGACAGCAGAGAGGCAGAGGAACAGGAGGAGCCTGTTCCTAGTGCACGCATGCAAAGAGCTGCCAAAAGGCAAGAGCAGCTAAAGCAAAAAGGACGACTCGGGAGTAAGGCCAGGAGATGATTGGCTCCTCCCAGAAGGCTTAAAAGAGCAGCAACAACTCTTGGGATGTTTGTAGGAAAGCAACTTTGCTACATTTGCTTCTTGTCAGTGTCTCTTGCTTCTGAACCTTTGCCAATAAAAGCCTTTGGCAGGGTGCCAAAGTAGACAAAGGTTGGTGATAAGGCTGAAAGACTGTTTATGACAAATTTGTTTTGGACTAAATTTGGACTAAGCTGAGAATGAAGTAATTCTCAGCTATTCTAATAATATATGTTTGTTTAGGACTGATTGTGTCTGATAATAGCTACTTGGGCCTAGGTCACAACAGATAGCTACTTCTAGAATTTCAGCACTAGGAATTGTGGGAGATGATGAATAATTTTTCTGTTCTTCGTAATTTTTTTTTTTGCAATGAATAGTATTTGCCTTCCAGTTTATGATAACAAACTTAATTCTTGAGTCATTTGGCAATAGGCAAATCGATACATAATAGAGAACTTTACAAATCTGAAGTTTCGGCATTTCCAGGGTAGGTTTGTGTTTCTGCTTGCTTCTGCAACGAAATATGATTTAATGCAATTGATTTTCCCTCTGTTTTCAGGGTTTTACTGCAGGGGTGGCACACGTGCCGCAAGACCAATGGACAGAGTAACCGGAGACTTGTGTCCTGAAGGTCACTTCTGCCCTGTAGGGTCAGCCATGCCATCTCCATGCCAAGATGGGGAATACAGTGCAATAACAGGTTAGCTGTGAAAAGGAGGGTTCATGCTTCGCTGGTAGGAATTGCTGATGGATTTCAGCTGGTTTCCTTCACTTTAAACCTCAGAGGCTCAGAAATGAACCTTACTATGCTGTAATTCTGTAATGATCTTAAATCACTTTAAGAGGCTGTTTTATAAGAGAGGCCCTGTGAGGACATCTCTCTATCCATGTGTGCTTCCGTGCTGTAGTTGATGATTGATTGCCTGACTTTGCCTAGTACATGTATGTATATATTCCTTGTAGATAAACCACTCTTTGAAAGAGAAACCTCTGTTTATTGTATTTTGCTCTGGGTTGTCTCAAAATAGTCACACTGTATGCACTCTGACATGTAAATGTATTAAAAAGCCAGTTCTAACTCTGTCTAGGTTCTCCCAAAGTCCTACTGGTGCTTCTTTGGAAGTTCTCCTTCTTCTTCTCCAATAAGTCAACCTAGACTGTTGTGCTAGTATCTCCACTGACAAAGTAGGAAGAAGCATGGCTAAGCAGCTTTGGAATCCATGTGTAATAAATCTAGATACGATCTTGATATTTAAGCTAAAGGAGAAGTTGATTGAATTCACAAAGAAGAACCAGGAGGAGAAGACAATGGTTTACTTCATCTTTTCTCTTTTCTCCCAGGCCAAGATGAATGTTTCCCCTGCCCAGCTGGTCTTTATTGTAAAAACGGTGTAAGATATCAATGCCCACCTGGATTTTACTGCCCACCAAGGACTGGGGTCTCTTATTATCCCTGCCCTCCTGGGACTTACAATCCATCAGCTGGCATTGACCAAGCTCAGAGATGCCAGCAATGCCCTTCAGGTGAGCTCTCCCATCTCTGAAACAAAAGCCACTTTCATTTCAGTCTATTTAAACTTTGACCAAGATCTCCAAGGCTGTGGGGGTTTGGTTGTTGTTTCTTCAAGAACTTAGCACAGTGATGGCTAACCTTTTTGCCATCACGTGCCAGGAGGGGGTGGGGGCGGGGGAGGTTCGTGCACATGCCCACACCCATAATTCTATGCACCCCACCCTGCGCATGTGCTCGCAACTCCCCCTCCTCCCCCCGCTCCTGGCACGCAATGGCCCGGTAGGCCCATTTTTCTTCCTCACCTGGCTCCAGATCCTCTCTATGCATCTGGGGAGGGCAAAAACAGACTTCCCCACCACCTCATTTCCAAACTGGTTGGGAAAGGAAATGAATTTTTTGCTGTCTTTAGCCTCCAGAGCCTCTCTGGAGGCAGGAAACATCTTGCTTCCCTACTTCTGGTGGGCCCAGAAGGCCCGAAAATCAGCTGGCCGGCGCTCACAGAGCTGAGCTGGCCTGCTCACTGATATAGCTATGCGTGCCACCTGTGGCACATGTGCCATAGGTTCACCATCACAGACATAGCATTTGTATTGTTGAATGCGGCAGGGCCAGAGCAGAGTATACTGTATATCCTTCTCAGTTGGGAAAAAATGGATCGATTTTACTTTATTCAGATAGCTTTGTAAATTGAAAATAGATTATTTGTGTTTCTATCCAGGGATGTTTTGTGGAGAATCAGGATTATCTTCTCCCAGTGGTCCCTGTTTGCCAGGATTCTTCTGTAGTACAGGTAGGTTGTGTGTATCGCCCAGTGGTGAAATCCAAATTTTTTTTACTACCAGTTCTGTGGGCGTTGCTTGGTGGGGGGTGGTGTGGCTTGGTGGGCGTGGCAGGGGAAGGATACTGCAAAATCCCCATTTCCACCCCACACTCCTGGGGGAAGGATATTGCAAAATCCCCATTCCAACTCCACTCCAGGGGAAGGATACTGCAAAATCCCCATTCCCTCCCCACCCCTGGGGGAAGGATATTGCAAAATCCCCATCCCCACTCCACTCCAGGGGAAGGATACTGCAAAATCCCCATTCCCTCCCCACCCCTGGGGGAAGGATATTGCAAAATCCCCATTCCCTTCCCACTCCTGGGGGAAGGATATTGCAAAATCTCCATTCCCACCCCACTCTGGGGCCAGCCAGAGGTGGTATTTGCCGGTTCTCCAAACTACTCAAAATTTCTGCTACCAGTTCTCCAGAACCTGTCAGAACCTGCTGGATTTCACCCCTGGTATCGCCTCTTATTTTAAATTCCAGCTGTATGTACCGTGTTTCCCCAAAAATATATTATATTAATTTTTCCTCCAAAAGACGCATTAGGGCTTATTTTCTGGTTAGGTTTTATTTGGGGGGAAATGCGGTACCAAATGCATCCATCTGTCTGACAGTCGTAACTGGGGCTTATATTACGAGTATCCTGCAAAATCATTCTAGGACATATTTTCCGGTTGGGTCTTATTTTCAGGAAAACAGAGTATTCTTTTTTAAAAAAGAGTGTGGGTTGTGCATCTTGTCTAGATAATCAACAGGCTGCCATTTTAAAATCACTATTTGTTAGATCCATGATTCAAACTAGACCAGGAATTGTGAATGTCCTGGGCTAAACATAGAAAATCATTTCATCAATTGGGATTCTGGGATTTCCCATCTCCTCCTATCTCAAGCTTCTCTGTGGAAATGCCAGTGAAGGACTTTGGGGCTTTCTCCTGTCAAACCAGCATGTTCTACCATTTTCCTGTAGCTGTGGTGGAATGTAGTCTGGATTCCCAGGAGGAAGGTGCTTTCTTCCAGAGGGCAAAGAGACAAAGAAGTTTAAATAGTTAGGTTGGGAGGAAGAGTGTTAAGATGGCTTCCTCTTAGCAGTTCTCAATGTGCCATATTTTTCGGAGTATAAGACGCACCTTAGTTTTTGGGGAGGAAAATAAGAAAAAAGCTGATTTTTTTGGATCGGCCTCCCGGAATACCTCCAATCAGCTGTTCCAAGAGCTGAATTTTAGCAACAGGTTTGTTGGTTGTGAGCTCTGTGCCTTGCTCTTTTTTTGCTTTTTTTTCTGCCGCTGAAAGCCTCCAAAATAGAGCTTCAGAAAAAAAGCCTCTGAAGCTCTGTTTCTGAGGCTTTTTTTCTGAAGCTTCGTTTCTGATGCTTTTTTCAGCCTCTGAAACCTCTGTTTGAGAAGCTGTGTGGGGCTACATTCGGAGTATAAGACACACCCAGATTTTCACCTCTTTTGGGGGGGAAAAAGATCCATTTTATACTCCGAAAAATACAGTATATCTTTAGTGATGTAAGTAATTGTTTTAGTTTGGCAAGATTTCGGTTTACAGTTGAGGAACCGTAAAAAAAAGTGCTTAGAAATAATTCAACTTGTCTTTCTTGGTTCTTGGTGTTCCTGACTATAACCCTATTTCCAAACATCTAACAGCTAGTATTTGATGTAGACTTCTAAGCTAGTTACCACTATTTCTGTTCTAGTATTTTTTGTCTTGGCTTTCTCTTCAGGCTCCAGTGTCCCAAATCCTGATGGAATCACGAATATTAGTGCTGGAGGCCCATGTCCAGTGGGGCACTTTTGCCCAGCAGGCACTAGAATCCCTCTGCCATGTCCGGCAGGTACTTTTTCAGACAGGTATGTCTCTTAAGAGCATATGGACTCTGATTACTTTGTCCTCTTGAGAAGGAAGTGCCTCCAGAAGTTGTAGGTGCTCCAACACTGGAGGTTTTTAAGACGAGATTGGGACAACCATTTATCTGAAATGGTGTAGGGTTTCCTGCCTAAGCATGGGGGTGGACTAGAAGACCTCCAAGATCCCTTCCAACTCTGTTACTGTTAAATCATGGCTCTAGATTGGCAGTGCCAGAAATACTGATTTTGCTTGGTCAACATAATATTGGTATCTCCAACCCAAGTCACCAATTAAAGGTTGTCAAATAAGGGATTTGGTTGCAAATCCAAGTCTCCTGCTTGAGGAAGAGGTTGCTTCAGAAGACTTCCAAGGTCCCTTCAAACCCTATTATTCTTTTTTTTTATTAAATAAATTTTTATTTGTTTAAAAGTACAAACAAAACAGAACTAGTGACAACAAAACATACAGAACAAAACATGCAAACAAAGATTTCAAATATACATTTTGTCAAATATATATTGTCAAATAAACAACAGTAATGTATGTTCTTATTTGTGTTTTGACTCTTCCTTGTTTGATCTTACTCATATATCTATCTTTATGATTCATTGTTAATTTATATTAGTGATTTATGTTCCTGTTTCTGTAACTCCATTTTTTTTTTTTAATTTGATTTATATGCCGCCTTCTCCGGAGACTCAGGGCGGCTTACAATGTGCTCAGCAATAGCCTTCATCCTTTTGTATATTTATACAAAGTCAGCTTATTGCCCCCACAACTGGGTCTCAATTTACCTACCTTAGAAAGGATGGAAGGCTGAGTCAACCTTGAGCCTGGCGAGATTCGAACCTGCAGTAATTGCAGGCAGCTGGTCTTAATAACCAGCTTAATAAGAGGGTGCCTTAGACCACTGTACTACCAAGGCTCTTACTCCCTCTTACTCCCTATTCTTTTTTCCTTTTTCTATTTTTCAACCAGGTATACCACTTTTCCCATACTAGATAATAATCAAGTTCCTCTTTATCTTGTAATTCTTTTGCAAGTCTGTCCATTTCTGCACATTCCATAATCTTATTAATTACTCTATCTTCTCTAAAAGATTAGAAATGAGACCGGAAACCTTTCTTCTAGGTATAGTAAATGGACAATATGAAAAGGAAATAAAATATTTAATCATCCATATAATAACAGCAGCACGAATAATTTTTGCACAAAATTGGAAGAGTAGTGACACACCGACAGAAGAAACCCTATTATTCTATCTCCTATGAAATTAGCTGGGAATTCTTGTCTCCCCAGACTGTATCTTTCGCTTGAGACCAGCTGCATTGCATGTCCACCTGGATACTATTGCTCCTCTGTTGGCCTCTCGGCACCCTCCGGACCCTGCTTGGCTGGCTACTACTGCCTACCTGGAGCCACGACACCTACCCCAGCAGGTGAGAGAGCCAGCTGCATGTTCTGTCAAGCAGGGTACAAATCCATCTCTTCTCTGCGAATGGGAATCAGATCCCATTCTTCTTTCCTTCCAACCCAAAATCAGCTGTTTGGGTGTTAAGCTAATTTCATTCACATTCCTATCCTACCCAATCTGGTCTGCAGCACTTAATAGATTAATCAGGTGAATTGATTAAAACTGCTTTGTTTACTAATGAGGCATCCCAATTAATCAGGACGTGGTGATGGGTGAGTAGTCTCAGGCACATACATATAAGCATGCCTGTGTTGTCTTACCTTAAGTACAGGTTATTCTCTCTTCCCCTACAGCAGGTACAGGCATAATCTAAGTCGAGCGGTGCGGTGGCCTAGAGGTAGAGCTCTCGCCTCACAATCCGGAGGCTGCGAGTTTAATCCTAGGTAGAGGCAGGTATTTCTCTCTCTGGGCACAAGGAGAATATATCTGCTGAATATTACTCCGCATTGGTGACAGGAAAGGCATCCGGCCAGTAAACACTCTGCTAGCTCCATTCAGTTACCCAGACTTCACCCCGCAAGGGATAATGGGGTCATTAAAAGAAGAAGATGATGATGATGACAGTGTCAGGTTTCGATGTCATCTCAAATAAATTGCACTCCCAAACAATTAATCTTTACTGAAGCATTCCACTTATTGAGTACGACAGATCTGGCCCCGACTTCGTCGTAGCCGATACTAACCCTCTGACCCCCAAACCCTTCCCTTTCCATTCCCCAATTCTCATCTTCTCATTGGCCATCTTCCAAGTCAGCCTCCCCAGCTTCTGACCTCACCCCACAGGAATGTTCCCCCCACCCATCCCATCTCCTAGGGGATATTATCTACAGAGAAAATAAGTAGGTGAAAAGTCAAGCCTCGTCTTTTTATAGCAGCATCAGGATGCTGACAGACAGTGCAATTCTGGCCATATTTGCTTAAGAATATATCCTGATAGGGTTTTTGCTCCTACCAAAAGACTGTGTAACACTGCAGTCTTGGCAGTCTGCAAATGTAGGTAGATTTGCTCCACTGATTACTCATCAAATTGGCTTAGTTTAAAATAATTTAAACTGGAGTGGGGAGGCAGGGGAAAAATAATAGAAAAAAGAAGCTAATACAAAATGGCTCTGGCAGACCACTGTCCCAAATTGCAATCTTCCAAATCTTTTTTTTTTTAATTTTGTCAAACATAGATAAGATAACAGGTAAAAGTATAAACATAATTTGAATACATGAAAAGAGTAAGTAAAAAGGAATATTAGGACAGGGATGGTAGGCACGCTGGTGCACTTATGCACGCCCCATACAGACCTCTTAGGAATGGGGTGAGGTCAACAGTAGACAGTTTAAGGTTAAAGTTTTGGGGGTTTGGGGAAGAAACTACAGAGTCAGGTAGTGCATTCCAGGCATTGACCACTCTGTTACTGAAGTCATATTTTCTGGAATCAAGTTTGGAATGGTTTACCTTGAGTTTGTATCTATTATTTGCTCATGTATTTTTGTGGTTGAAGCTGAAGTAGTCATTGATAGGCAGGACATTGTGGCAGATAATTTTATGTACTACGCTTAGGTCAGACTGAAGTCGGCATAGTTCTAAGTTGTCTAAGCACAAAATTTGGAGTCTGGTGACATAAGGTATTTTATAGCGGGTAGAGGAATGGAGGACTCTTCTCGTAGAATATCTCTGGACTCTCTCGATTGTATTTATGTCCGATATGCAGTGCGGGTTCCAGACAGATGAGCTGCATTCAAGAATTGGTCTAGCAAATGTTTTGTATGCCCAAGTCAAGTGAAAACTAAATTGGGTTTAGTTACCATAAGAATTTGAGGATGGAGATTAATACATGAATGCTGATATTTGTTTTCGAGCTTCTCTCTTCCTCCCTGCCACTCCTTTCTCTTATTTCTTGAGGACTAGAGGCATCATTGTAGATTTTCCTATTCTTTCATTCTTACAGGATCTCCAGAACAGGGAGGATTTTGTCCTGTGGGTCACTATTGTCCAGAGGGAACCAGCCACCCTCTTCCCTGCCTTGCAGGAACTTACAATAATCTCACCACACAGTCTGTTTGCTCCTTTTGTCCAGCCGGTTACTACTGCCCTGAAAACACCACCAGCTATGATGGTTTCCCATGTCCTCCTGGCTTTTATTGTCCTGAAGGTAAGCTCAAAGCTGAAGTCCTTAAAAAGAAACACACACACACACACACATTTTTCTGATGAACTGGAAACAAATTCCCAGTGGTCCATTTGAGAAAAGAGGCGAATCTGATTCCGAAAGGGAAATAAATACAGGGGCAACATTTCAGAGTTTCAATATCTATCCAGATACAGGAGTGCCATCTGCTGACAGTTAGGCGCAGTTGTGCAAAGCATCAGAAAGAAGCATGCGACAGAAGCAGTAGGTTTCATGGCCTGCATCTGAAGGACCTCTAAGGTCTCCCCACTTGATGAGAGATGTGGTTGGCACTCTTTGTTATCGGCCTCAAGGAGGAACACTGACAGGACGGTGCAAGAGATGGGTGAACAATTTATGTTCTGTGGCAGTAGATGATCTAAAGAAGAAGCACCAAAAGAGGTCAACTGAATTGAAGCAGCTTCAATTCTAGAATCCTCAAGCGTTCCCATTCCTGAAATAGAATTTCCTTCATTTATATCTAAAATCTTCCAGAAGAAGTTGGGTTTGGAAAGTTGAGAAGAGCAGCAAGGGATGGATGGATGGATGGATGGATGAATGGATGGGGAGAGGGAGGGAGAGAGAGAGAGAGAGAGAGAGAGAGAGAGTGAGAGTGAGAGAGAGAGGGAGAGAGAGAGGGAGAGGGAGAGGGAGAGGGAGAAAGAGAGAGAGATTAGATTGGGGTGAAATCCAGCAGGTTCTGACAGGTTCTGGAGAACTGGTAACGGAAATTTTGAGTAGTTCGGAGAACCGATAGTGAAAATTTTGAGCAGTTCGGAGAACCGGCAAATACCACCTCTGGCTGGCCCCAGAGTGGGGTGGGAATGGAGATTTTGCAATATCCTTCCCCTAGGAGGGGAGGGAATTGAGATTTTGCAGTATCCTTCCCCTGCCATGCCCACCAACCCACTCCCACAGAACCAAAATTTTGGATTTCACCCCTGTATTAGATAGATAGAGATAGATATTAGAGAGAGAGAGAGAGAGAGAGAGAGAGAGAGAGAGAGAGAGAGAGAGAGAGAGAGAGAGAGAGAGAGAGAGAGAGAACTATAGAACAGTGGTGAAATCCAATTTATTTTTACTACCGGTTCTGAGGGCGTGGCTTGGTGGGCGGTGGTGTGGCTTGGTGGCCATGGCTTGGTGGCCATGGCAAGGGAAGGATACTGCAAAATCTCCATTCCCACCCCACTCCTGGGGGAAGGATATTGCAAAATCTCCATTCCCACCCCACTCTGGGGCCAGCCAGAGGTGGTATTTGCCGGTTCTCCGAACTACTCAAAATTTCTGCTACCGGTTCTTCAGAACCTGTCAGAACCTGCTGCATTTCACCCCTGATATAGAGGCAGGCAGGCAGGCAGGCAGGCAGACAAATAAATAATGGATTTGAAATGTAGTATTGGTTTTTGTTTGAAGTCTTTTTATTATTCATTGTTGGGTTTTCTTAGAATGACATATCTCATTCTTTTTGCTTTCATGATCAGTAGCCAACTCTTTTGAGCAACCAGAAAGAAATCTATCAATATTTTCTTCAACAACTATTTCTGCCAGCAGCAAAGGAAGGAAAAGCCATTGTCTAGAAAATTAGTATGACAGGAGAAAATGTTTTCGGGGCTAACCTCCTAGGAAAGCTACTGTTATTACTGGTTTTTTTTTTTATAAAAGTTTGTTATAACTGTTTTTGAATCCAGAAGTATTCCATTTAGCCCGGAGCCTGTGATCTGGATCTTAAGTTTACTTCCAATCTTACAACTAGGCCAAAAACAATATTACAAACATTACACTTGTTTGAAGAATGATTTTGGTTCTTGCTTCTCTTTTATTGTTGCCTCAAAGGAACCAGATATGCCATCCAGTTTCCATGCCCTAGGGGCTATTATAATCCAGACCCCATGGCACAAAGCTTGGACAGCTGCTTACCCTGCCTTCCAGGACACTACTGTGGGAAGGAAAACTTAACTACGGTTTCAGGGAAGTGTGATGCAGGTGAGGTTACATGTTGAAGAAGAAATGTTTCTGTACATCAGCCAAAATTATCTCCATCTGTATCTCTCTCCCCACTTACAACTCCACCTCCTTCTCCATCTCCATCTCCACCTCCACCTTCGTTTCCCCCATCTCCACCTAAATCTCTATCTCCGCTTTCACCTCCATCTCCATCTCCACCTTCACCTCTATCTCTATCTCCACCTCCATCTTCACCTTCCATCTCCATTACCATCTCCATCTGTTTCCACTTCCATCTTCACCTCCACCTCTATCTCCATCTTCACCTTCCATCTCCACCTCTGTTTCCATCTCCATCTCCACCTCCACCTCCATGTCCACCTCCGTTTCTTCCTCCACCTTAATCTCTATCTCTATCTCCTCCACCCCACTTCCATTTCCACCTAAATCTCCATCTCCATCTTCACCTCCACCTCCACCTCCATCTTCCATCTCCATCTCCACTTCTGTTTCAATTTCCATCTCCACCTCAACCTAAATCTCCATCTCCACTTCCACCTCCACCTCCATCACCATCTCCACCTCTGTTTCCATTTCCATTTCCACCTCCACCTGCACCTCTATCTCCATCTTCACCTTCCATCTCCACCTCCACCTCCGTTTCCATCTCCACCCCCACTTCCACCTCCACCTCAATCACCATCTCCATCTCCATCTTTAGTCCCACTTCCACCTCCATCTATTTCCAGCTCTATCTCCCAATTTCCTTAATCCGAGGAACCACTAACCTGTCTTCCTCTGATTTTCTTCCTGATTTGAACCAGTTCTTCTGTGATGTGTTCTTTTTTTTGTTTGTCTCTTGTAAATCTCACCTTAAAGTAGGAACGAGATAGGTGGGTGAATCTTTTGCAAGACTCTTGAGTTTGGGATTTGGGAATAATCCCATGAGCGTTGGGTTTTGCTTGGTTTTGCTTTGCTTTTATAAAACATGATTTGGTTAAAAACAAATTAATGATTTTATTAAAGAAATTAAAATGGATGGTCAAGTACTCTGTCTCCTTTGGTTGACCAAATTCAAAAAGAGTTTGGGCTGTGCTCATTGAGGATTAGTTGTCCATAGTGCAATCTACCCTTACTTCACATTCTCCTTATTTCTCCCCTAGGCTGGTTCTGCATTTCAGCTGCTTGGACCCCTCAGCCCTTCGATCTTGATAATTACACCAATGGCAACTGTCTCTGTCCAGCGACAGCCACAGGGGCAAAATGTTCTCCTGGGTCCTACTGTCCAGAAGGGAGCCCTGAGCCCATTCCGTGCCCACCAGGACTTTACTGTAATGCACCAGGTAAAAAAAGGCACCTAAGGCATAGGGACTGAAAAGGTATGTGTTTCATTTCTGATTCACATCACTCTTGAGTATGAGGTTAGACCAGTGGTAAAATCAATTTTTTTTTACTACCGGTTCTGTGGGCGTGGCTTGGTGAGCATGGTGTGGCTTGGTGGGCGTGGCTTGGTGGGCATGGAAGGGGAAGGATACTGCAAAATCTCCATCCCCACCCTACTCCAGGGGAAGGATATTGCAAAATTCCCATTCCCTCCCCACTCCAGGGGAAGGATACTGCAAAATCCCCATTTCCTCCCCACTCCTAGGGAAAGGATATTGCAAAATCTCCATTCCCTCCCCACTCCAGGGGAAGGATACTGCAAAATCCCCATTTCCTCCCCACTCCTGGGGAAAGGATATTGCAAAATCTCCATTCCCACCCCACTCCAGAGGAAGGATACTCCAAAATCTCCATCCCCTCCCCACTCCAGGGGAGAAGGATATTGCAAAATCCCCATTCCCTCCCCACTCCAGGGGAAGGATACTGCAAAATCCCCATTTCCTCCCCACTCCTGGGGAAAGGATATTGCAAAATCTCCATTCCCACCCCACTCCAGAGGAAGGATACTCCAAAATCTCAATCTCCTCCCCACTCCTGGGGGAAGGATATTGCAAAATCTCCATTCCCACCCCACTCTGGGGACAGCCAGAGGTGGTATTTGCCAGTTCTTCGAACTACTCGAAATTTCTGCTACCGGTTCTCCAGAACCTGTCAGAACCTGCTGGATTTCACCCCTGGATTAGACGCTTCATGTGCCCAGAGATTCCTTTTTTTAAAAAAGATTCTTACAGAAATAGCCATCTGTGTTCTTAACGAAGGGTAGATTTTGTTTTTGTATTAAAAAACCCCCCAATGTTTCGTCTTATTCTATGTTAGGTTGGGCCTTAGCTAGGATACCTTGTCCAATGATGGTCACATTTTAAGACAGTCTGGAGCAGGTTCAGAGATGAGTTATGAGGCTGATTAAAAATATTAAATTGTGGAGTCTTGGTGCTCTCTGAGCTTGGTTGCTTTCTTGTAGACAGTTAGATAGCATCATCGGTGCACTGAGGATGTTACTTCATTGTGTAATGAAACATCTGTAAGAAAACCTGTAAGAGCCTTGGTGGTGCAGCGGACTAAAGTGCTGTTAAAGTAGTATTTAGCCGCCAGCTGCCTGCAATTACTGCAAGTTCAAATCTCACCAGGCTCAAGGTTGACTCAGCCTTCCATCCTTCCGAGGAAGGATAAAATGAGGACCCGGATTGTGGGGGCAATAAGCTGATTTTTTATAAAAAAAGAACACAGCTTGGGGGAGGGGGGCAAAAGCCCTACTAAGCAGGTATATACAAAAGTATGAAGGCTATTGCTTAACGCATTGTAAACTGCCCTGAGTCTCTGGAGAAGGGCGGCATATAAATCGAATAAATAAATAAATAAATAAATAAATAAATAAATAAATAAATAAATAAATAAATAAATAAATAAAACAATGAAGCTCAGGATCTCCACAGTTCAACCCAAAGCTACAAATGTTCTCTGCTATCAGAAATTAAAATTTATACAAAGAATTTGAAGGATTCAGGGATGCTCTTCGCCTTGAGAAGATAAGACTGTAACGTCATCCTCTTTAAGTACCTGGAAAGATTTGTGTCATATGAAAGCCATGGCCTGTTCTTAGCTCCTCCACCAAGTTCTGACCGTAAGCAGAATTGCTCCAGAGGGCTCACAATCACAGTTTATGACAGAATACAGATGTGAGGAAATTTGCAAGTTGTCTTATAATTGCTTTTCTAATTGATTACTCCTGATATCCAGATATACAGTTTCTTGCATCGTTAATCCTGATATTTTATTGTCATTTTTGCCGGCAAGCCATCTGGCAATCAATTAAGCAACGGATTGCACTTAAACACAAGTGGCTATTGCGCAAACGTCAATGGAGTTGGCATTGAGCTATTGAAGGAAGAGTTAGACGACTTATCATCATGGGTGGCAGGGTTGGGAGGACAGTAATCACAGAGATCATTTCAATATTGTGGGTTGGTTGGTTAAACGCATGGGCCTCTTGACTCCATCCCAACTTTTTGTTGCAGAAGATACTGAGTATGTAAAGAATGCCAGATGTATGCTGTACTTTACACACTGCCTTTGTTGTGGCCCATCAGCGGCCTGTGCGGATTGTAGCCGATTCTGACGACGAGGAGGCTGGTGTGGTGCTGTGCCAGCAGCCTGTGCAGCTGGTGCTCGAGTCAGACAGTGAGGAGGCTGGAGAAGATGTGGTGCCAGAGGCGGGGATTCAGCCAGGGCCTTCAGAATCTCCAGAAGCTCCTTTAAGTGAAGAGGACGAAGAGGAGGAGCCTCTTCTCAATGCATGGGCGCGCAGAGCTGCCAAAAGGCAGGAGTGGCTCCTCAGGAGGAGGTGTTCTCGAGAGTAAGGCTTGGAGCTAATTGGCCACTCCCTTAGCCTATTTAAGAAGGAATGCCACTTGCAACAAGCTGTAGAGAACAACTTTAGTTCACTCTCTTTTGTGTCTGCAAAACTGCTTCTGGGCTTTCTGCCAACTCTAGTAAGACTGTGATTACCTTATCTTAGAATTCTGGTAGGCTGTTAAGACAGTTCATTAACAGCCTTTGAATGATAAAGACTACGTTATTTTGAGTAAATAAGCTTTGCATAGAGTTTGTGCGTACTGAGTTCTTTGGGGTCCGTAGATGGGGCAGAACAGCCTTTGAGTTAATGTTGACTCCTAGTGATTGCCTGGAGAGTCTTTGCAATGTTCTTGGCAAGATTTTGAAAGTGGTTTGTCATTGCCTGATTCCTAGGGCTGAGGGAGAGGGCCCACCCAGTTGCCTTTGTGCCTAAGGCAGGACTAGAAATCACTGTCTCCCAGATTGTAGCCTGGTGCCTTAACCAGTAGACCAAACTGATGCTCTTTAACTTTACGATTTCTTTTTTGTCTTTTAATGACCCTGTAATCCAGAGGTCTTCAAACTTGGCAGTAAGACTTGTGGCTGGCTGGAGAATTCTGGGAGTTGAAGTCCACAAATCTTAAAGCTGCCAAGTTTGAAGACCTCTGCCATAATCCCTTGCATCGGGGTTGAGTCAGGGCAACTGAATGCAGTTGAGTGTTTACTGGCCGGATGCCTTTCCTGTTGCCAATCCGGAGTTCGCAGCAGATATATTCTCATTGTGCCCAGAGAGAGAAATATCTGCCTCTACCTAGGATCGAACTCACAGCCTCTTGATTGTGAGCCAAGAGCTCCACCTCTAGCCTCCCGCACTACTCTTCCAGGGGTGAAATGCTCCCAGTTTGGACCAGTTCGGTCAAACCGGTAGCGATAGCAGCCGGTGGTTCGAAGAACCGGTAGTGATGGCGGCGCGAGGCTCCGCTCACCTGCCCGGTTGTCGTTACTTCCAGGTTTTAATCAGGAAGTAACCTGTTTTTTACCCTCTGCGCATGCGCAGAAGGGTTTGCACATGCGCAGAGGGTCTGCACTTGCAAGTGACGTGCGCACGAGCGAAGCCAGCGCACGCGCATGGCATGTGCATTTTCAAACCGGTTGGGAAGGTAAGTAAATTTCACCCCTGCACTCTTCCCTTTAACTTTAACTTTAACTTCCCTTTAACTCCATGGCTTAGGACCTGGGTACCTACGAGACCGTCTTTTGCCACCAATAGCCTCCCACCGACCAGTTCGTTCTCACAGGGAGGGACTACTCAGGGTACCGTCAGTCAAATTATGTCGACTGGCGACTCCCAGGGGGAGGGCCTTCTCTGTGGGGGCTCCAACCCTTTGGAATGAACTGCCCCCGGAGATACGGAATATCCCTGATCTCCGTGCTTTCCGCCGTGCCCTCAAGACCCTGATGTTCCAACAGGCGGGGCTAAACATATGAACATGTGAATGTTTTTAAAATGTTATCTAATTTTAGGTTCTATTTAATTGGGCCAAACTATGTTATAATAATAATTTTAATTAGCAATTTTATGATGTTTGTGTATCTATATTTTTCTTGACTGTGCACCGCCTTGAGTCCTACAGGAGAAAGGCGGTATAGAAATATAATCAATCAATCAATCAATCAATCAATCAATCAATAAACTTTACAATCCTGCTTCGTAAATCCTGGTCCAGTTGTTGCATCAACTAATGGCTTAGCTGACCTCTCTCTCGATTTGTTTATTACAGATTTACCTTTTCCTTACTAATATTTGTGCAAGTTAATGCTAAGAATCACCCTAAGTTTCTGTTTCGCTTCTTTCCTGCTTCTTCCTCAGGTTTATCAGCTCCAAGCGGTGAATGTGCTGCTGGGTTTCACTGCATTGGAGGGTCATCTTCTCCCAAGCCACTTGATGGGATTACCGGCAACATCTGTCCTCCAGGGACATATTGCCGTGAGTTGCATTATCACTTGTCTGGATACTTAAAGTGATCAGATTTCCAAGATGAAGAACCAGGACTAGGTTTAATTAATAAATTAACCAGGATTCATTGATAAAATTGTACACATTTATTAATTAAGCGGTAACCTCAAGTACTAGCACAGGTACAATTTGGATGAAACTATCATCTTCTTTTAATGACCCCATAATCATGGGTGGGCTGCTGGGGGTTCGTAGGGGTTTGGGAGAACCTCTAGCTAAGATTCTGTGCAGTTCGGAGAACCCCCAAATCCCACTCCTGGCTGCCACTCCCACCCCGCCCATTCCGCCCCTCCTCTTCCAGGAGTTTTGGATGCCAGTAAGTGCAGGGCACATGTAGAGGCTCAGGGAGGGTGAAAAATGGACCTACCAGAAGTTCGGGCCCGTTTCCAGCCTCCAGAGGGTCTCTGGAACCAGGGGAGGCTGTTTTCATCCTCCCAGAGACTCAAGGAAAGCCTCTGGAGCCAGGGGAGGGCAAAAATGCCCCCCCCCCCCAGCCATGGTGCAGGAGGCCAACTAGGCCACACCACCCAGCAAATGGGCAGAGAACTCCTTGCTAAAATTTTTGAAGCCCACCCCTGCCCATAATCCCTTGCGGGGTGGAATCTGGGCAACTGAATGGAGCTGAGTCTTTACTGGCCAGATGCCCTTCCTGTTGCCAATGTGGAGTTTTTTTTCAGCAGATATAGTCTCATTGTCTCATCAGAAAGAGAAGTATCTGCCAATCCTACCCAGGTTTGAACTCACAGCCTCCTGATTGTGAGGTGAGAGCTCCACCACTAGGCCACCGCACCACTCAATTTGGATGAAACTCTCTGGGTTGCCAAACTTGGAGTTGCTACCAGATGACAGCTAAGAAATGTGGTCACCTCTCCTTGATGCCACCTAGTACTTGTCTGGATTTTTGTACCCTGGGTTTGGAGTATCTTGGGAAAATGAGCAAGGGATTTCTATCTGTGGCTCACATGGGCATGCTATTGCTTACATACCTTTGGAAATGGTGGCCTTTCCTGTTCTGACCCAGGCTTCCCCAAACCACGAAGCAGAATCCTTGTCCCGACAAAAACCCCTTTTATTTCATTGACAGTGAATTCCTCTCCAGCAAAGTCTTTCCTCTCCCACAGTCTTTCAAGATAGTTCACAATTACCGACCTTTATCAGGCTTGGAGAGTGGCCAGGTTGATATCTTTCAGAGGCCGCAATACTTGGCAAGAATGCAGGAATGAACTAATTGTCTCCTGCAAACTCCACTCCCCTTTCGCTCCTCTTTTATTCCCTCTGGGAGGGGCCATTCATCGTCCACCTGTGGCTTTACTCCCAAGTCGACCCTTGTTCTTTAGCTGTTCCCTTCATCTGGCAACTGTGAGCATGTGCACACTGGGAACAGGCTCCAGCTGTTCCTCTGCCTCACTGATGTCTGACTCTGAAGGCAGCTGATAACTGGCATACGGCCCTGGCCCCCTCTCTGCCTCCGACACAGAGCCCTCATCACAGCCTTCCTTCCCCAGACTCCAGGACTGGCCCATGTTCCTCCCCAACCTCCTCACTGTCCGAATCTGCTACCAGATCTGGTGGCTGCTGGCGGTCCACAACACTTCCTTAGTTTGGGAAGTATGCTTGGTCTTTAGGATTCTTCTACTATAATCAGGATTCTTCTGGCAAAACCAGAAGTCTGGTCATTCTATGACCAAAGTGTCTCCATGAAGTGTGGTTTCTGACAAAGCCACAATATGTGCGATGCAATGAATACTTATTTTATCTCCCGCCTTCGTATCACCTTTTATATTCTGATAATCATAGCACAATCTTTTCTATCACCTTCTATCAAGCTCCTGGCCACCTTGAAGAAAGGATAGAATTAAAAGAATGTAGTACATCATGTTGTTATCTAGCATCTTTTTCTTTTCCTGATCTGGACTGGAGTATCTAGAGCTAAAACTATCAAGGGATAGTTTTGGCTCCAGATCTATCAAGGGATAGATGTGTAATTCAGATTTAATGGCTATCTCACCATCGTTTCTTGCAATCTCTTTCCTCCCCCCAGCTGTGGGGTCTATGGCGCCCAGCCTCTGTCCACCAGGAACCTTCTCAAATCAATTTGGCCAAAGTATGGCCTCTGACTGCCAACTCTGCCCTTCTGGGTTTTACTGTGAAGGTTCTGGACTGACAATCCCCACTGGAGAATGCAAGGAAGGTAAGTGGAACCTACCAGAAAGGTAAGGGAGAAATTTCCTGAGAGTTAGAACAATTAATCAGTGGAATGATTTTCCTTCAGAAGTTGTGAATGTTCCAACACTGGGAGTTTTTAAGAAGATGTTGGATAACCATTTGTCTGAAGTGGTGTAGGGTTTCCTGCCTAAGCAGGGGGTTGGACTAGAAGACTTCCAAAGTCCCTTCCAACTCTGTTATTCTATTCTATTCTATTCTGTTCTGTTCTGTTCTGTTCTGTTCTGTTCTGTCCAGTCCAGTCCAGTCCAGTCCATTCCATTCCATTCCACTCCACTCCACTCCACTCCCTTCCCTTCCCTTCCCTTCCCTTCCCTTCCCTTCCCTTCCCTTCCCTTCCCTTCCATTCCATTCCATTCCATTCTATTCCATTCCATTTATTATTCTATTCTATTCTATTCTATTCTATTCTATTCTATTCTATTCTATTCTATTCTATTCTATTCTATTCTATTCTATTCTATTCCATTCCATTCCATTCCATTCCATTCCATTCCATTCTATTCTATTCTATAGGAGGTTGGACTAGAAGACCTCCAAGGTCTGTTATTCTGTTACTAGGAAGATTTTGAAAATTATGAAGGAGTTGTTTAGATCTCAATTCAAGAGATGTTTGGCACCCAAGACCTTCACCTGTGGCTGAAAAATAACTGCAGATTTGTTGTTTCCCGTTGCACTCAATCAGTGTCCAGCTTCAATTCTCTACTGAATCAAAGACTTCCTGAGTGACCACCCACAAACAGTGAGGGTTGGGTCTGTCATATCCACCTCCCTGAAGCTTAGCACTGGCTCCCCACAGGGCTGTGTGCTCAGTCCCTTCGTGTATTCACTGTACACATGTGTAACATGATCACACCGGTGCAATAGGACTGGGTGTTTTGTTAATATGGCTCCATGGCTTAGGACCTGGATACTTACAGGACCGCCTGCTGCCACCAATAGCCTCTCACCGTCCAGTACGCTTTCATAGAGAGGGGCTCCTCAGGGTGCTGTTGGCCAAACAGTGTCGGCTGGCGTCCCCCAGAGGGAGAGCCTTCTCTGTGGGGGCACCTGTTATTTGGAATGAGTTCCCCCCGGAGATACGGAGGATCCCGGATTTACGCACCTTCCACCGTGCCCTCAAGACCTTTTTATTCCAACAGGGTGGCCTGGCCTAACTTTCCCTTTTAAATGGCATATGAGAAATTTTAAATTTGTTTTAAATATGGGGATGTTTTTTCATTCGTCTTGGGCCAAATTGTTTAATACGTTTTTATACTGTTTTAAATTTTTATAATTTGTGTGTTTTATCTTTTTGGCTGTTCACCGCCCTGAGTCCTTCGGGAGTAGGGCGGTATATAAATCTAATAAAATAAATAAATAAATAAAAATAATATGATTTATTGGGTATGGGAGGGGGAGTGCACTGAGGGAGCTCAACCAATCTCATCGTACATATGTTGTGCACTGACAATAAAGATTTGAAATTTGGAAATTCTACTTCCTTGTTTCAGGTTATTACTGTGACAGTCAGGAAGGACCTGTCAGCAATTATACCCTCTATCCTTGCCCGCAAGGATTTTACTGCCCCCCAGGGACACAGTGGTCCTCACAGTATAGCTGCCCCCAGGGGACCTTTGGAGCCAAAACAAGGTTAACAAATATTCTCAAGTGTCAAAACTGCCCACCAGGAAAATACTGCTCATCTCCCGGATTGGCAGGACCAACAGGTAAGGGGAAAAAAGGAGTCCAAGGTTAAGGATAGTATTAATATTTTAAGGTAAAGGTAAAAGTTCCCCTCGTACATACGTGCTAGTCATTCCCGACTCTAGGGGGCGGTGCTCATCTCTGTTTCAAAGCCGAAGAGCCAGCGCTGTCCGAAGACGTCTCCATGGTCATGTGGCCGGCATGACTAAATGCCAAAGGCTCATGGAACGCTATTACCTTCCCACCAAAGGTGGTCCCTATTTTTCTACTTGCACTTTTTACGTGCTTTTGAACTGCTAGGTTGACAGAAGCTGGGACAAGTAATGGGAGCTCACCCTGTTACGTGGCGATAAGGATTCGAACTGCTGAACTGCCGACCTTTTGATCAACAAGCTCAGTGTCTTAGCCACTGAGCCACAGCGTCCCTGTATTAATTAATGTTTTAGGAAGCATATTTTGTATGCTCTGTGTCAGAAATGAAGAACTAGCCCCTTGCAAGTTGTTGAATATCACGTCTTAGCATGGTAACAAAATGGACAGAGTGACTAAGACTTGTATAGGTAGGCCTGGACTTATGACCACAATTGAGACCAGAATTTCCATTGCTGAGCAAAGCAGTTGTTAAGTGAGCCATGCCCAATTTTATGACCTTTCTTTTTTGGCATGGTTATTAAGTGAATCAGTAAAGTGAATCATGCAGTCATTAAGCGAATCCAGCCTTCTCTCTATTGACTTTGCTTGTTGAAAGCCAGCTGGGAAGGTTACAAATAGCGACCTTGGGACATGGCAAACATTGTAAATACATGCCAGTTACCAAGTGCCCAAATTTTCATCATGTAATCTTGGGATTGCTGCGATAGTTGTAAATGTGAGGACCTGTCATAAGTCACTTTTTTGGCGCTATTATAACTTTGAATGGTTACTAAATGAGTCAGTCAGGGTTCCGACAAATGCCCTAATTAATTCATGAGCCTCAAGCCAAGTTTCAAAAGAAATCCAGTTATTTATTAGGAGCAACATGTCGGCAGCTTCCCAAGTGTAGTCAACTCTGCCGCACTTAATTTACAGCTCAACTATGACCCTGTTCCCCCCCTCCTCTCAGTCTGTGTCATAAATCATATTCTCCAACAAGGCACTTTCACGGGCTGTAGAAACCACACCTCACAAACTGGCTCTGGTAATTTGTTATTCAACCTTGGAGGAAGGTATGCGTGGAATGTGCTTGTGAACATGGCTGCTGAACTTCTCCGACAGATCTCCCCCCCCTTTCTGCCCATGACAACTCGAGAGCAGACTAGAAATGCTTTGTTAGTTGACACAGTGATTGTAAGTCAAGGACTATCTATAATTTTGCAATTCTGGAGAGCCATTGTTCCCCATCCCTCAACTATATCAATTTCTTTCAACCTGGCATGTTCCAGCTGTGATGGGCTTCAGTTTCCATGATCCTCCAGCCAACATCATCTTCAAGCCCTTCCTGCAAGGGACAATATCATGATATTGTGTGGAGGACACCTGTCTCAATTGTTGGATCATTCTGTGTGATGAAGATAGATTTTCCTTTATGTTTAGGTGATTGCGCTGCAGGATTTTGGTGCAAAGGTGGAGCTCAAGTTCCAAATCCAACTGATGGAGTATCTGGACAGCTTTGTCCTGCTGGGCACTATTGCCTTTCAGGTATAGTAACCTCTCCTTCAGTTTGGCTCCTTCAAATGTTTCTTCTTCATTGGTGAAATGGACCCGTCTCTCTCCTTCTAGGAACTCTCATTCCATTGACCTGCCCAGATGGAACGTGGTCTGGAGATGATGGGAACCCAGATCTCCAGAGTTGCAAGTCTTGCCCTGGAGGTTACTACTGCAATACCACTGGCCTTGTGTCCCCGTCTGGTCACTGTGATGCAGGGTATGTCTCAGAGATATCTTCCCCTTTAATTTATGAATGTGGATATTTCTGTCTATATACAGTATGTGTGACATATAATCAAACAATAGGTTCAGCTGCAGATATTAACTGTCCAGCTGTATTTTTTCCTTTGTTGTTGTTAGTTGCAAAGTCATGTCTGACCCATCACAACCCCATGGACAACATTCCTCCAGGCCTCCCTGTCCTTTACCATCCCCCGGAGTCCATTGAAGCTCACGTCGACTGCTTCAGTGACTCCATCCAGCCACCTCATTCTCTGCTGTCCCTCTGTTGCCCTCAATCATTCCCAGCATTAGGCTCTTCTCCAGGGAGTCCTTCCTTCTCATTAGGTGGCCAAAGTATTTGAGTTTCATCTTCAGGATCTGGCCTTCTAAAGAGCAGTCAGGGTTGATCTCCTCTAGGACCGACCGGTTGGATCGCCTTGCAGTCCAACGGACTCGCAGGAGTCTTCTCCAGCACCAGAGTTCAAAGGCCTCCATTCTTTGGCACTCAGCCTTCCTTATGGTCCAACTTTCACAGCCATCCATTGCAACTGGGAAAACCATAGTCTTGGCTATATGCACTTTTGTTGGCAGGATGATGTCTCTGCTTTTTAGTATGCTGTCTAAGTTTGCCATAGCATTTTCCCCCTTATTTTATCCAGCTTTTTATTAATATTTGACATTCCTCTGCAAGTGCTTTCTTAACTCTCCCTTAATGAGTTTGGTCTAGTGGTGAAGGCAGTAGGCTAGGAGACTGTGAGTTCTAGACTCATCTTAAACATTAAAAACTGGCTGGGTGACTTTAGACCAGTCCCTCTCTTTCAGTCCAACCCAAACCTCACGGGGTTGTTGTTATGGGGAAAATAGGAGAAGGAAGGAGCATTATGTATGTCTCAATGGTGCTTTTTCAAGAAGCAACTGGAGTTTCTGGTTTTTCTTTGAAGACATTTTGCTTCTCATCCAAGAAGCTTCTTCAGCTCTGAAGAAGCGTCTCATCCAAGAAGCTTGGATGAGAAGCGAAACATCTTCAAAGAAAAACTAGAAAGTCCCGTTGCCACTTGAAAAAGCACCTTTCGGACCCCCACTCTGATTTGTGGTCAATGGCTTGAGTAGCATGGAGGCCAAAATACAGAAGAAATCCTTCTTGACATGGCCCCATTAGTGGCCTCCTTTTCAATGACTGCAAATGACTTGATCCTCCCTCATTATTAATCAATATTTGTTTCTCTTGCTACTTTGCTAGGTTTTATTGCATTGCAAGATCGACCAACCCGAGACCCACTGATGGAATTTCAGGTGCCCCCTGTCCTGTAGGTCACTACTGCCCCTCAGGCAGTGAAGCCCCAACTCCCTGTCTTCCGGGCACCTACATGGCAGAGACCCATGGAAAAGAACAGTGTCCCTCGTGTCCAGAAGGGAAGTACTGTATACCTGGTCATTTGCCACAGTTATGTCCCAAAGGTGAGTTTTTTAGTGGGCAAAGCTGTTTCATCTATCAAAACTCTTCACTGCAGAGATCCTTACATCCACGCTTCCCTCACTATGGCTCTTTCTTGAAAAGTGTGGGTTTCTAACCCTTGTGGTGTGCCTGCATTTTTATACACATGAATAAATTTCCTTCTTTTCCTTCTCTCTGTGAGTCAACAGGCTTACTCAATTCGGCATTCCTGGGAAACAAATGAGAGAACTCCCAAAATAATCAGTAAAATGAGGATGTTTTTTGTTTGCAATCCCTTTCAGTTCCCTCTGTTCATCTGCCTCATTTTGCCTTCTAAATTACTCTAAATTCTCAGTAATCCCTGTAGATAGATAGATAGATAGATAGATAGATAGATAGATAGATGATAGATAGATAGATAGATAGATAGATAGATAGATAGATAGATAGATAGATAGATGATAGAAGATGATAGAAGATAGAACATAGAAGATTGATAGATGATAGATAGATATGAGAGAATAGAGATAGATAGTTAGATGAGATAGATAGATAGATAGATAGATAGATAGATAGATAGATAGATAGATAGATGATAGAAGATGATAGAAGATAGAACATAGAAGATTGATAGATGATAGATAGATATGAGAGAATAGATAGTTAGATGAGAGACAGACAGACAGACAGACAGACAGACAGATAGATAGATAGATAGATAGATGATAGAAGATGATAGAACATAGAAGATAGATAGATAGATAGATAGATAGATAGATAGATAGATATAGATAGATGAGAGAATAAAGATAGATAGATAGATAGATAGATAGATAGATAGATAGATAGATAGATAGATAGATAGATAAAGAGATGGATGGATGGATGGATGATAGAAGATGGTAGAAGATAGAAGGTAGAAGATTGATAGATGATAGATGATAGATGATAGAAGCACTGTCATGTGAAGGTAAATTTGATTACATAATGTGTCTTCATCCATAGCCTATGAGACTCGAGAAATGCAATACAGCTAGTATATTCCACACCGGCGTTCATCACCAATTAAAATATTTCAATTATTGATCACAGATTGGAGATCTGCATGTACACCTATACTTCCATAATCCATATCCGTTCCAGGATGTTTACTCAAGATAGATCCACATGGTTGCATGCCCGGTGCATACATCTATAAAAACAGTGCAGATATTGACATAAAGATATTAACAGATGTCTATTTAGATATTTCCACAATTTTCTTCTAGGTTTTTACTGCCTAGAAGGAACAGGCTTGGACTGGATGCCTTGCCCTCCAGGGACCTACAACCCTATCCAAGGGAGAAGAAGCTTGGTTGAATGCCAAGTTTGTGATGGTGGAAAATTCTGCCCATATCAGAATGCAACAGATGTCACGGGAGAATGCTGGGAAGGATTTTACTGCACTCAAGGCTCAGATCGTCCCAACCCTAATGCCCAACTCAATGGTAGTCTTACTCTTTTTGGGAAGGCTTTGTATTGCCCCCCCCCCACAAGTGGTTGTACCGTTCTTGTTCAATCTAGTTGAGTTGTGGCTTCATGTGGAGTATTAGCTTCGCCACCGCTGCTGTCCTTTTGCACCAGTCTTCCCATTTAATCCAAAGTTTATTGCCATCGTTGACCAAAAATATCTTCCCATTAAAGGCATACCAATATTCATGACTTTACCGGATAAAACTGATCTCAGATTTGATCCCATTCAATGGCAGATGGCCCAGGGGTGGGCTTCAAAACTTTTAGCAAGGGATTCTCTGCCTGGTTGCTGGGTGGGCGTGGCCATGGTGGGCGTGGCCTAGTTCACCTCCTGCACCACGGCAGGCAGGGCATTTTTGCCCTCCCTGGGCTCCGGTGGCTTTCCTCAAGCCTCAGGGAGGGCAAACACAGCGTCCCCAGGGTTGATGACGTTTTTGATGTTAGGTGTCCATTTTAAGTCTTGAGATATGGTAGAACCTAGAAATGTGAAGGTCTCTACTGTTTATTTATTTTTATTTATTTGATTTGATTTCTATACCGCCCTACTCCCGAAGGACTCAGGGCGGTGCACAGCCAAACAATAAAACACATACATACAAAATTTAAAAGTAGAATAAAATCAAATTAAATAATTTTGGCCCCGACAAATTTAAAAACCCAAACTTTCAAAACCAATTTAAAATTGAATGTATAAAATACTAAAAGATATTTAAAAATTAAAAATCTTTTATAAAAGAGGGAGAAAATTAGGCCAGGCTCGCCTGGTGAAATAGTAAGGTCTTTAAGGCGCGGCGGAAGGTGCGCAGATCCGGGATCCTCCATATCTCTGGGGGGAGCTCGTTCCAGATAGTAGGTGCCCCCACAGAGAAGGCTCTCCCCCTGGGGGCTGCCAGTCGGCATTGTTTGGCTGATGGCAACCGGAGGAGCCCCTCTCTATGGGAGCGTACCGGCCGGTGGGAGGCTATTGGTGGTAGTAGGCGGTCCCGCAAGTACCCAGGTCCTAAGCCATGGACCTGTTGATACTGTGTTGTCTAGTATTGTAAGAGGTGGTAGTATGGGAGGGTTTCTCCTAATTAAAAAAAGGTGTCTCCTTGTTTTTTTTAAAAAAGTGAAGACATAAGAAGGAAAGCTTTGAAGTCCAAATGTTGAGGGTTAAATTAGAAAATCAAAGCAAGGAAGACATTGTTTGCAATAAAATTTTTTCCTTCCCTTCCCCCTCTCTCTTTTCCATCACAGTCCAGGCCGGTCCATGCCCTTCTGGCTATTACTGTCCAAGGGGTACCGTTATTCCCAATCCTTGTCCGGTGGGAACATTTGCTGCTGGATCAAGGTTACATTCAGAGGTAAGGCCAATGCAAGAAGATTGTTGTTCTTTCTTAAGTAGCCGATTTAACCTTGTTCTCTAAGGAACAGAACTGTTGTGATCTAGGCTTCCTGAGTATTAAAACACACAAGTAGTCCCAAAAACCTCTTTTATTGCAACAGCTGTGAATTACGTTCGTTCACAGCTGAATCCCAATTAGCTGCAAAAAAGTCCTTCGGGAGATGTTCTTCAGGATAATCACCAACCTTTATCTCCCTTGACATGCTGCCAAAGACCTACTTGGCAAAGCCACATGGAGTCCAGAATCAAACAGAGATGCCGACTGGGAACAGAATTAACAGAGTTGCTTTCCTGCAAAGGGCCCACATGTCTTTGCTCCTCTTTTAAGCCTTATGGGAGGGGTCAATCATCTCCAGGCCTTACTCCCGAGTCGTCCCTTTTGTTTTAACTGTTCTTGCCTTCTGGTAGCTCTGCACATGCACGCACTAGGAACAGGCTCCTCCTGTTCCTCTGCCTCTCTGCTGTCTGACTCTGAAGGCTCCGGAGTCCGCACATCACTCCCAGATGGCCCTGGCTCCATCTCTGCCTCCGATGCAGAGCCCTAGTCCGGGCCTTCCCCAGACTCCAGGACTGGCCCATGTTCCTCTCCAGCCTCCTCACTGTCTGACTCCACTGCCAGCTCCACAGGCTGCTGGCAGACCATAACAAGAACTTTCAAAGGTTTTTTTTTTTCCCCTTCAAGACTGTAACTATTCATCACAACGAAGAGAATACTTAAACACAGGGTTGAAGTGTGGTGCTCTCTGAGGCTGGTTGGTTTCTTGTGGACATTTTATTATCCAACTATATAACATCATCAATGCCGGAAGGGAGTGGGATTTGCTCTCTGTTTATTTACTAATGGCTTACCCTGTCAGTGTTGATGTTCTTGATGGTTCCTTCATTAGGCTGTGGTTTATTGAGTTGGTAGTTCCTTGATTGAGGTATTGTTTACTACTTGGTGTTAATTTATCTGGGTGTTGATTGATGGCAGGGGAAGGATACTCAAAATCTCCATTCCCACCCCATTTCTGGGGGAAGGATACTGCAAAATCTCCATTCTCACCTCACTCTGGGGCCAGCCAGAGGTGGTATTTGCCGGTTCTCCGAACTACTCAAAATTTCCTCTACTGGTTCTCCAGAACCTGTCAGAACCTGCTGGATTTCACCCCTGATGTAGATGTATGTAGATATTGTTTCTCTCTATATATATATCACATTTATGGTTGATTCAGTCTTTATTTATTATTTCCATATATTATTTTTATATGTACTCTATATTTCTGTCGCAAAACACAACATAGGCAGATAAACCACCCATCTAAGTAAACAAGAGCCAAAATAGTACAATGTCAAAGCCCATATCAAAATGCACAAAGAAGAATTACTTTCCATTATTCTTGTTTTCGTCGCAACTGTGTTCAGTCAAAGACCATTGTAAGGCGACCAAGAGTGGACAGATAATCAGCGCAAACTCGTACAAGTCGAACTTTTTCATTTCTTAAAACCAGACCGAGAGGTTTTCTTAGAGAATGGGGAGAGAATGAGGTCTTAAAGTAAGGAGAATTACAGCTTTGGGAAATTGAGCTCTTAGTGTGCTTTCAAAAGTACTGTAATACGTGCTGAAGTTTCCAAGGTACACAGGGAAGGTCATCTCCTTTGTGTTTAAAAATCAGATATTTCTAACTGAAGAGACATCTTTGAAAAAGTTTTTTTTTCCCCTCCCACGAACGTTCTGAATTTCAGCTTGGAAAACCACCCTGAAAAATGTCCTTACTCTGTGACAGGTCGAATGCTCCCCTTGTCTGCCAGGCCACTTCTGCAATACTCCAGGGTTGGCAGCCCCCACTGGACTATGTCAAGAAGGGTTCTTCTGTATCTTGGGCTCAGTGCTGCCCAACCCACCGACCACAAGCCAGAGTGGAGGTCCTTGTCCCCAAGGTATATTTATTTATTTATTAGATGTTTATCCTACCTTTATTATTTATATATATATAAAAATATAACCCGAGCACAACCAAGCCCCCACCTAAACAGAACACACACCCATCCAATCAGAGCACAGCCAAACCCCCATCCAATCAGAGCACAGCCAAACCCCCAACCAATCAGAACACACCTCCACCCAATCAGAACACAGCCAAGCTCCCACCCAATCAGTTCACACTCCCACTGGCAGTTAAAAGGAAGAAACAGCTGCGATCACACACATTGCTCCTAGAAGCACGAAGCCGAGAACACCAGCCTGAAGATGACGAATGAGACTTCGTCGAAACGTTGCCAAGACACCTCCAATTTTACGCGGGAGAAAACCCGAATAACCAAAGACCTACATACAAACACCCGCGAAAACCTCAGAAAACAAATATATATAAATAACTCAACATCTCCTGGTGATTGGCCCAAAGCCACCCAAGCCACCTTTTGTGCCTAAAATGGGACTAGAACTCACAATCTTATAGTGATTGGCCCAAAGTCACCCAGCCAACTGTCATGCCTAAGGTGAGACTGGAACTCACAATCTTCTAGTGACTGGCCCAAAGTCACCCAGCCAAGTTTTGTGACTACAATGGAACTAGAACTCACAATCTTATAGTGATTGGCCCAAAGTCACCCAGCCAACTTTCACGCCTAAGGTGAGACTAGAACTCACCATCTCCTGGTGATTAGCCCAAAGCCACTCAAGCCACCTTTTGTGCCTAAAATGGGACTAGAACTCACAATCTTATAGTGATTGGCCCAAAGTCACCCAGCCAACTGTCATGCCTAAGGTGAGACTAGAACTCACAATCTTCTAGTGACTGGCCCAAAGTCACCCAGCCAAGTTTTGTGACTACAATGGAACTAGAACTCACAATCTTATAGTGATTGGCCCAAAGTCACCCAGCCAACTTTCACGCCTAAGGTGAGACTAGAACTCACCATCTCCTGGTGATTAGCCCAAAGCCACTCAAGCCATCTTTTGTGCCTAGAACTCAAGCCATCTTTTGTGCCTAGAATGGGACTAGAACTCACAATCTTATAGTGATTGGCCCAAAGTTATCCAGTCAGCTTTCATGCCTAATGTGGGACTAGAACTCACAGTCTCCTGGTTTCTAAGCCAACGCCTTAACCACTACCCCAAATTGGCTCTGCATTTTTGCATATGTCTTGAAATTTCAAGCTTCAATTTGGATTGAAATGACCTTTTGTTATCTATCGATGAGAGGTTCTTGAGAACATCTGTTTTTAGCATTCAGCCATTTAGCCACAACCTTTTTCTTTCTTTCTAAAGGAATATGGTTATTACAACACAAGTCGAAGGATGACTGGGAAGAGAGACTAAACTGGAGTTTTTCAAAACTTGGAGAAACTCTCCCCATTCAATCAGTACTGAGTCCCCGGGAGATTTCTCAGTGATTTTATAACTCAGATCTTTGCTTGTTGACACTTCAGGCCTCAATTTCCCAGGAGCTTTGGTCCCATGAAGGCATCTCCCAGGCATTCCTTAGCTTAGAGGCTCCACCTGGTTGCACCTCTTCATCATCCAGTGGCTTCTTCTGCCCCTGAAACAAAGGGTTAAGCTTTTCCATTCACCTTATCAAGGAGAAGACATCCTTATTCCACACCAGATTTCATTTTGGGGGTGTTTTTGTGTCTCTCTGTGTGTTTTAAAAGAGGAAAGAAGCAAACAGGAGGACCTATATTTCCTACTTTGGTAGAACACCTGCCATTATTTAATGATTACTTTAACTCTACGAGTGATGGTTCGATCTTCAGATAATGATCTGGCAAAAATCTGAGTCAGATCTCAGTAGGGTTAGCATGTCTTTCAGAAGGGCAAAGATTCAATCCTTAGCAATTCCAGGTAGGACTGTAAGAAAATTCCTATCTTAAATTGGGTGGAACAAAACCCAATACAAATCTCCTGAAACGAGTGAATCGATGGGATATTTAAAAAAAAAGAAAAAGAAAAACCAGTATGTGTAGGCGTGCATTTCCTTACCGGTTGCATTTTTCTCTTCCAAAGAATTAAAGCGGGGAGAAAAATACAATGTTTTCTCAGATGCTTTTGTTCCTCCTCTCTCCAGGTCTTTAGATTAATGCTCTGCAGCACAATTTCCTCTTTTTTTATATATATTTAAAGAAAAAGTGTCTGTGGCATCTTCCTCTTTGTCTTGACCTAAAAGAACCACAGAACCTTCATTATTTCCAGAAGCCTTTTTCAGAATTGCTCTGAGGGAGAACTTCTTTGTGCTAGTCTTCAGTCTTGCCTGGGCTACAAGAGGACCCTGCTGTTTTCAATACTTTGCCAATTTCTCTTCCAGGGTATTTTTGCCCTCAGGGCACAGCTAATCCATTGCCTTGCCCAGCGGGATCGTATAACGATTTGGAGAAGCAAGCCAGCTGCCTTCTCTGCCCCGATGGGTGAGCAGACAAGGAGAATCATGACATCCGGTGCAAAAGAAGAACGTTGTCAATAGCGGTGACCCCATTGAGTGGGATAGATAAGAGAAAATGATTGCTTTTGCTAAGGGCAAACCAAGGGAGAAGGGATATTGGTGGGGTGCTGGGGGTTCGCAGGGGTTTGGGAGAACCTCTAGCTAAGATTCTGTGCAGTTCGGAGAACTCCCAAATCCCACTCCTGGCTGGCCCTGCCTACCCCTCCTCTACCCTCCTAGGAGTCCCCACGTGGCCCATTTTGGATGCAGGTAAGTGCAAGGTGGCTAATGGAAACCGGACCTAATGGAAGTTCAGGAAGGAGGGAAACGGGCCCATTTCCGGCCTCCAGAGGGCCTCCAGAGCCTGGGGAGGCTGTTTTCATCCTCCTGGAGGCTCAAGGAAAGCCTCCAGAGCCCGGGGAGGGCAAAAACATCCCCTCCCCACCAGGGTGCAAGAGGCCAACTAGGCCACTCCCACCATGGCCACGTCTACCCAGCAACTGGGCAGAGAAACCCTTGCTAAATTTTTTGAAGGCTACCCCTGGTAACATCCCAGCTGGGGAATAAGCGTGTTCTCTTCATTTCAGCCTTTGGGCAGCCTTAACTGATTGGTAGTTCCTCATTTTTTTGCCCTGATTACGCATTTCCTGCTGAAGTGGGAAATGAATACAAAGACCACTGGCGTAATCCATTGCAGGCAAACAAACAAACAAACAAACAAACAAATAAATAGCATTTTTAGGGGACAAGTTAAATGTGGGAAGGATGAAAATTAAATTTGTCTGTATCTCACAGCAACTGAGGTCCTGCCCAAGAGGCATGTGCGCGCTGGGAAATGAGCTTCTGGTTTCTGGCATTTGCATGCGTGGCGTCGCCCCTTCCTCTTCCGGGTTTCTGGCGGGCATGCACGTACAATGATCAGCTGGCTGGCGCACACGTACACACTAGAAACCAACTCTTCCAGTTTCCAGCACTGCCGCATGCACAAAGGACAGGTGATTGATACATGCGCACGCGCCCCGGAAGAGGAACAGGCGACGGGACACATGCCAGGCGACATGGCTCCACGTGCCACTTCGGCCACGCGTGCCATAGGTTTGCCATCACGGAAATAGACCACGGAGGCTTTAGAGATGGCTTTTAAAGAGCATCTCCCCATTTGGGAGATAATCCTTCCCAGAACTCTTCACTTAGCATCCAGAAAATCAAGTCTATTTTCTCAAAATCTTTGAATCTCATGACCTCTTTGAGCTCTGCTCTGCAAAGATTTTGCTGCCAGCGCTTTTATATTGATATGCATTGCCGGAGGTTCTTTTTGTTCTGTTTTTTTTTTTCCCTTGCTAGTACCCTTCTTTTATGACTTTCAATGTTTCTGTAAACCATTTTGGTTAAACTAGGAATATATTAATCCTGTTTGGAAATAAATCACCCTTGGGCGTTCTTATTTATTGAGTTTGGCCACGTAAAGAAATGGTGAAATGTAGAGAAAAGGAAAGTCTTACACTTAGGTAAGAAAAACCAAAAGTACACATATAAGCTGGGGGAAACCAGACTTAATAGCAGTGACTGTGAGAGGGATCTTGGAGTCTTAGTGGACAACCAGCTAAATAGGAGCCAACAGTGTGCAGCGGTAGCCAAAAAAGCCAAAGCAATCCTAAATTGCATTAACAGAGGGATGCAATCAAGATCAAGGGAGGTACTAATACCACTCTATAAAGCCTTAGTAAGACCACACTTAGAATACTGCATCCAGTTTTGGTCACCACACTATAAAAAAGATGCTGAGACTCTAGAAAGAGTGCAGAGAAGAGCAACCAGGAGGATGAGGGGACTGGAGGCTCAAACATACGATGAACGGTTGCTGGAACTGGGCACGGCTAGTCTAGTGAAGAGAAGGACCAGGGGAGACACGATAGCAGTCTTGCAATATTTGAGGGGCTGCCACAGAGAGGAGGGGGTCAAGCTATTTTCCAAAGCATGTGAAGGCCAGACAAGGAATAATGGATGGAAACTGACCAAGGAGAGATTCAACCTAGAAATGAGGAGGAACTTTCAACCAATAGAACAGAAGTTGCCTTCGGAAGTTGTGGGAGCTTCATCACTGGAGGCTTTCAAGAAAAGATTTCACTGGCATTTGTCAGAAATGGTGTAGGGTCTCCTGCTTGAGTGGGGGGTTGGACTAGATGACCTATAAGGTCCCTCCTAACTCTGTGATTCTGTTAAATATTTGCCCCAGGAATTCAATATCTTTCTTCCTTTTTATGCTTTCTTTTTTCTTTTCTTTTTTTTTTTGAAGGTACTTTTGTCTTCAAAATTCTTCCTCCTTGGTCAACAGCAAATGTCCAGTTGGGCATTATTGTCCTCCTGGCACAAGGTCCGAAAATCAGTTTCCATGTCCTCAAGGGACTTACAGCCCCAACGTAGGAATCAGTAATATCGCTCTGTGCCTACTATGTACACCAGGTGGGTATTTTCAAACCATCCAATCATCGGCAATTTGTTGAATGCTTTTTTTTTTCCCTAGAAGTCTAGGAAAGAAGAACAAAGTCAAGAGATTCAACTTGAGTGTTGCTGTTTTTTGTCTAGAGTAGAAGCAATTATGGGTTTTATTCAAACAAATCCACCTTATTCTCCTAAATCAGGGGTTGGCAACCTTAAACACTCAAAAGAGCCACAAACCATCCTAACCGGAAGTCCCCCATTCAATTCTGGAGCTGACCGGAAATCCAGTTCCCCCACCATAGTGTCTCCTTCTAGCGTGGCATCCTTTTTCCTCTGCCGACTGGAAGTCTGGTTCTGTTGTGACCTAGGCTTCCTGAGTCATTAAAACACACAAGTAGTCCCAAAAACCTCTTTTATTGCAACAGCTGTGAATTACGTTCATTCACAGCTGAGTCCCAATTAGCTGCAAAAAAGTCCTTCCGGAGAAGTCCTTCGGGATAATCACCAACCTTTATCTCCCTTGACACTCTGCCAAAGACCTACTTGGCAAAGCCACACGGATTCCAGAATCAAACAGAGATGCCGACTGGGAACAGAATTAACAACATTGCTTTCCTGCAAAGAGCCCACTTGCCTTTGCTCCTCTTTTAAGCCTTATGGGAGAGACCAATCATCTCCAGGCCTTACCCCTGAGTCGTCCCTTTTATTTTAACTGTTCGTGCCTTCTGGCAGTTCTGCACATGCACGCACTAGGAACAGGCTCCTCCTGTTCCTCTGCCTCTCTGCTGTCCGACTCTGAAGGCTCCGGAGTCCGTGCATAACTCCCAGATGGCCCTGGCCCCATCTCTGCCTCCGACACAGAGCCCTTGTTTGGGCCTTCCCCAGACTCCAGAACTGGCCCATGGTCCTCCCCAGCCTCCTCACTGTCCGACTCCGCTACCAGCTCACCAGGCTGCTGGCAGACCACAGTAGGCTTCCCCACCATAGACTCTCCTCCTAGCACAGCATCTTTTTTCCTTTTACCGACTGGCGATAGGGAGCCGCAGCAGAAGGTTGAAAGAGCCACATGCGGCTCCAGAGCCGCGGGTTGCTGATCCCTGTCCTAAATTGTCAGGTGTGAAAAATCAGGACCGTGTGTTAGGCTCCATTTAAGCTTTAAGAGCCTTGGTAGTACAGGGGTTTAAGGCACCCTGTTATTAAGCTGGTTATTAAGACCAGCTGCCTGCAATTACTGCAGGGTTCGAATCTCGCCAAGGCTCAAGGTTGACTCAGCCTTCCATCCTTTCTAAGGTAGGTGAAATGAGGACCCAGTTTGTGGGGGCAATAAGCTGACTTTGTATAAATATACAAAAGGATGAAGGCTATTGCTGAGCACATTGTAAGCCGCCCTGAGTCTTCGGAGAAGGGCGGCATATAAATCAAATTTAAAAAAAAAAAAAAAAGCTGATTTATTGCTCAGGCCTACCCACAAGAATCTAGTCAACTAGTTGATGGAGTTGGCTGAAATGGCAAAAGCGACTATTTTGATTAAAGAAAAGAATATAAGTACTTTTCTTTCCATTTGGAGGCCACTTCTGGACTTTGTGCTCTGAAGGCTTCAGGGAGGCCTGCTAGGCCCAAAATGGAGTGCAGGTGGTGGTGGTTGCGGACGCATGGGGGGATCGCACATGTCTGCTCAGGGGGGCGAGGCAGCGCTGGGGGATTGTGCACACAGGTGCAGGGAGGCAGAGCGTGCATGGGGGGCATTGCATTATGGGTATGGGCACACACACACTATCGCGCACGCACGCACACTTTTGGCACCTGAGGAGAAAAAGGTTAGCCATCACTGGTATAGAATTTCCTGCTTGAGCAGAAGATACTAGAAGAGCCTTGGTGGCGCAGCAGATTAAAGCACTGTTAAGTAACACCAGCTGCCTGCAATTACTGCAAGTTCGAATCTCACCAGGCTCAAGGTTGACTCAGCCTTCCATCCTTCCGAGGTAGGTAAAATGAGGACCCGGTTTGTGGGGGCAATAAGCTTAGTTTGTATAAAAAAGAACACCGCTTGGGGAGGGCTGAAAGCCCTACTAAGCAAGTATATACAAAAGTATGAAGGCTATTGCTTAACGCATTGTAAGCCGCCCTGAGTCTCCGGAAAAGGGCGGCATATAAATCGAACCAATTAAATAAATAAATAAATAAATAAATAAATAAATAAATAGATGGATGGATGGATGGATGGATGGATGGATGGATGGATGGATGGATGGATAGATAGATAGATAGATAGATAGATAGATAGATAGATAGATAGATAGATAGACAGACAGACAGACATCCAAGATCCCTTCCAACTCTGTTATTCTGGGTTGCAAGTACTCTTTTCTATGCCACATACTTCATTTCTTTTTAATGCAATGTTAAATAATTCCACTTCCTCTCTTTCAGGTCATTATTGTGGCTTCTCAGGTCAAGCCCAGGTCACCGGCCCTTGTTCAGCAGGCTTTTACTGCCTGGCAGGTGCTTCTATCCCAACCCCAATGAAAGATCTGCTCGGGAATATATGTCCCAGAGGTCATTACTGTCCAAAAGGATCTGCCACCCCCCAACCCTGCCCCCTTGGGTTCTACAGCAACTCTACAGGAAATACCAAGTTGGAAGACTGCCTCCTGTGTCGTGCAGGTAAATGAGGGAGAAGTCAGAAATGTAAATTTTAATGCACGGATGGGACGTCATCAGAGAATGCAGAAAGTTTGAGGGCTGTTTCAAGTTCCGTAGATGCTACTAGATGGCAGCAGAAAATATAGGAAATGGTCCCTCTGTTAGGGAATGGGGTTGAGGGATACCCCGGACCGTGAACCAGCTCATGAGTAAACACACTAAGACTGAAATAATTCTGACAGAGGCGTCTTGTGTAAAAATATAATTTACTTTAAAACATTTAAAAAGCGCTATGTCTTTAAGAAAGCACATTAAAACAAAGTCTTATCTGGGTATGTGAAGCAAGGCTATCTCCCTAGATCTCTCTCCACAATACCGAAACAGTTCACAAGAGAATAAAGCTAACATGAAGGTAAGCAGCTTCGGCGTCGATACATCATCAAGGCAATCAAAGTGGGGGCAGTACAAACTTCACAGCTAAAAGTCACCTGAAGTAAAAACAGTTCAAACAGCAAACGTAGCTTGAAGTGTGTGGGAGGAAGAATGTCCAGCAGCAGTCCCGATGATAGCTTGCGTGCTTCAAAACAGCAAAAGGCAAGCATCCGTAGGAGTTTCTTTGTAACAGCGTCCAGAGTCCTTATCTGTGCTTCTTCTCCCATCTGCGACGTTGCACTGAGCCCTGCTTGCAGCTTCCAGCAAGAGCTCTTGCATCTAGGCCTAAAACCAGGGTTTAGGCCCGAGTAGCAAGCGAAAAGGTCCTTGCTTATATAGGGAGTTAACCTGCAATTAACTAGGGCGGGGAAGGCTTGCAGGTAATTACAAACAGGAGATGGCTTGATTGAAACCATACTGTTTGTGAGTAGGCAAGTAGCCACAGCAATCCTGGAAACACTCGTGACACCCTCTCTGCTAATCATTACAGTTAGTCCTCAATTTACGATCACAATTGAGTCCAAAATTTCTGTTGTTAAGTGAGAAATTTGTTAAGTGAATCACTCGGGTGGTGTGGTGGCCTAGAGGTGGAGTTCTCACCTCTCAATCAGGAGGCTGTGAGTTCAATCCTACTTAGAGGCAGATAAAATTTCTCTCTCTGGGCACACTGAGAATATATCTGCTGAATAAAACTCCGCACTGGCAACAGGAAGAGCATCCGGCCAGTAAACATTCAGCTCCATTCAGTTGCCCAGACTCCACCCAGCAAGGGATTATGAGGTCGTTAAAAGAGGATGGTGATTTGTTAAGTGAATTACTGCAGTTGTTACATTAGTAACACGGTTGTGAGATGAATCTGACTTCCCTATTGACTTTGCTTGTCAGAAGGCCAGAAAAGGGTATCACTTGACTGCAGGACACTTCAACGGTCATAAATGTGAGTCAAGCATCTGAAGGTTAATCACATGACCATGGGGATGCTACAACGATCCTAAGGGTGAAAAATGGTCATAAGTCACTTTCTTCAGGGCCGTTGTTACTTTGAAAGGTCACTAAATGAACTGCTGTAAGTCGAGGACTATCTGTATCATCATCACCATCACCATCGTCACCATCATCTTAGTCATTGTCTATCCACTGCAGGATGAAGGCCTCTTCCACGTCTTTTCCAACCAATGTGGCTCTGAGCTTTCTTCTGCCAATTGGGCCCACAATACTTGTGTCAGGTTTCGATGTCATCTCAAATAAATTGCATTTCCAAACAATTAATCTTTGCTGAAATCTTCCATTTATTGAGCACAACAATCTGATCCCGACTCTGTCGTAGCCGATACTAACCCTCTGACCCCAAACCCTTCCCTTTCCGTTCCCCAATTCTCAGCGTCTCATTGGCCATCTTCCAAGTCAGTCTCCCCCCCCTCCTGACTTCAACCCACAGGAATGTCCCCCCTCCCATCCCATCTCCTAGGGGATATTATCTACAGAGAAAATAAGTAGGTGAAAAGTCAAGCCTCTTCGTCTTCTCTTTATGGCAGCATTAGAATGCTGACAACTTGCTGATGTCATTGAGCATAATAGACCAGTGGTGAAATGTAAAATTTGTTACTACCGGTTCTGTGGGCGTGCCTTGGTGGGGGGGGGTGTAATATGACTGAGTGGGTGTGGCCAACTTTTTTTTTACTTTTAAAAGCATTTTTTCTACAACCTCTTCGGCTGAAGAGGTTGTTAAAAAAATGCTTTTAAAGCCTCTGACGATCCCAGCTGACTTGCCTGATCGGCAGAGGCTTTCTTTTTTCTTTTTAAAGCCTCTGACGATCCCAGCTGACTTGCCTGATCAGCAGAGGCTTTCTTTTTTTTAAAAAAAGTCTCTGACTTGCCTGATTGGCAGAGGCTTTTTTTCCTTTTAAAAACATTTTTTTCTATAACCTCTTCGGCCGAAGAGGTTGCAGAAAAAATGCTTTTAAAAGCCTCTGATGATCCCAGCTGAGCCGCGCGATCATCAGAGGCTTTATTTTTTACTTTTAAAAGCATTTTTTCAAGCAAAGAGGTTGTAGAAAAAATGCTTTTTTTAAAAAAAAGCCTTTGATGATCACGCGGTTCAGCTGGGCAATGGTGGGGGAGGGGGCAGGGATTTTTGCTACCGGTTCTCCGAACCACCCGCCTCCATCACTACCAGATCGGGTGATCCGGTCCGAACCGGAAGCATTTCACCCCTGTAATAAACTATATATATTTTACAGCTTAGACCAGGTGGTCTCTTAGGAATCAGTCTTGATGAAGTCCTATCTTGGTCTTTGGTTTTTAAGGGCTCATTTCGTTTTGCCCTTTAATTCCCATCAGCCACCAATCTTGAAAACACTCCTGAATTTCTGCTTCTTTGCAGGATATTTCTGTGATGGGACAGGGCTTGTATCTCCTGCTGGTCTTTGTGACTCGGGATTTTATTGCAGCGGAGGAGCTGTTTCTCCAAGACCTGATCTGGTTAGTGGTGCTGATGCAGTGAAGTAGCCCATCATCTGGAAATGATCTATGCTCAACAGATAGTCCTGAAAGCAGGAGGGTCTCTTTTAAAAGACCTCCCCTGAGGCTTTCACTATCTAGATCAGGGGTCTCCAAACTTAGCAACTTGTGGACTTCAACTCAGCCAGGCATGCTGACTAGGCGATTCTGGGAGTTGAAGTCCACAAATGAGTCGGCTGTGGCAAATTGGCCATGGGGAGTTTGGCTACAGTGTGTTGTCCTAGACTCTTTTTCATCTACTGCAGGATCCTAACAACAGGATCCAGGACTTTTTATCAGGTTCGCCTGATTCGCCAGTTGTGTCCCTTTCTGGATCGGGACTCCTTACGCACAGTCACTCATGCCCTCGTCACTGTCAGGGCATTTATTAATCCCATGTTTGGCTCTGGGACTAATTACCCTGGTTTAGAGGAGATGGGTCGTGGCTTAATCCAAGTTGTCAATAATCTGAAAAGAAACTCGAGGAAGGTTTCTAATAAAACTCATTTATTTGTTATAAAGAAAATAAAACACCTCACTAACTAAGAAAAGTTAATTGTTACATTTTGGCAAATGAGGTCTCCTGCCGGTCCAAAGCCGGACCTTGCTGGCAGGAGAACAAAGGAAAGAGAAGTGTGAGAAGCAAGTGAAGGAATGTGGGTGGATGCGGAAACACGTAGCTTACTGATAACAATTCTTGGCAAGCTACGGAGGGTCAGATAGTCCAGAAATAATGAGCTCAGCTGGTAAATAAAATAACGCAGTGACAGTCACCTCCTGCCTGGATTATTGTAATGCTCTCTACATGGGGCTCCCCTTGAGGAGCACCCGGAGGCTCCAACTGGTGCAGAGTGCGGTCGCGTGGGTGGTTATGAGAGCGATGTGGCGTTCCCATGTAACACTTCTCCTGCGCGAGCTACACTGGCTCCCGGTGGTCTTCCGGGTGTGCTTCAAGGTTTTGGTTACCACCTTTAGAGCGCTCCATGGCTTAGGACCCGGGTACTTACGGGACTGCCTGCTGCCACCGGTAGCCTCTCACCGGCCAGTACGCTCTCATAGAGAGGGGCTCCTCAGGGTGCCGTCGGCCAAACGGTGTCAACTGGTGGCCCCCAGGGGAAGAGTCTTCTCTGTGGGGGCACCTGCTATCTGGAATGAGCTCCCCCCAGAGATACGGAGGATCCCGGATTTACGCACTTTCCGCCGTGCCCTCAAGATCTTTTAATTCCAACAGGCTGGCCTGGCCTAACCTCCCTTTTTAATTTTTAATTGTAAATTTTAAATTTGTCTAAAATTTTAGGGGTGTTTTAATCTGTTCTGGGCCAAATTTATTTAATTAGGTTTTTATACTGTTTTTAAATTTTGTAATTCTGTGTGTTTTATCTCTTGGCTGTTCACCGCCCTGAGTCCCTCGAGAGTAGGGCGGTATATAAATCTAATAATAAAAATAAATAATTTTAAAAAAAAAAACAACTCAATAGCTTAAATTAAGCAATCCCATGTGGCATAATTTTGCCTTTCTTCTTTGCTTCCCATTAGGATCCTCAACATCTTCTATCTTGACAGTATTCATTTTTATTTGCAGGTTACAAGCAAAGGTGGTCGGTGCCCACCTGGCCATTATTGTGTGATGGGGAGTGATAGACCACAGCCATGTCCAGCAGGGAACTACAATCCCTTCTGGGGAATGGATCAATGTTTAGATTGTCCAGAAGGGGCTTATTGTGATATCGGTTCTGCCAACTACACCCACTGCCCTGCTGGTGAGTTTCACCCTTCCGCAATCCTTCCATTAAACTCCCTTTTTACAACTCTGTAATCCCTCAATTCAGGGTAGAATCAGGGCAACTGGATGGAGCTGAGCATTTACTGGCTGGATGCCCTTCCTGATGCCAAGCAGAGTTCACAGCAGATATTTTCTTTCTTTGAGCCTAGGAGAAAGAAACATCTGCCACTCACTAGGATTGAACTCTCTTTTTCTTTTCTTTTTCTTTTTTTGGGGGGATTTTTTTTTTATTGAAAAGTTTTTAATAGTTTACATATATATCCCCCCCTTCCCTCCACCCTCCCCAATCCTCCCCCTCCCACCCACCCCCCTCCCTACTTCCCAGAGCAAAATACAGGGTATAACATTCAACAATCATAATCTAACATAGTCTAATTAATTATAACCTCTTATATCCCTCTAATACTTTAACTCCCCATTTACCAAAGTAAATTTGAATACATAATAACATCTCTCTATCTATTCGTAAGCTATTTGAAATTTTTTAGTCCGATATTTACTTTGAATATAATCTATCTGTCTTCTCCATTCTATCATATATTTCTCATTTGAATAGTCCTTCAAATACGCTGAGATCTTTGCCATCTCTGCTAAGTTTGCTACTTTTAATATCCATTCTTGAATAGTAGGCAAATCTTCCTTCTTCCAATACTGTGCCACCAACAATCTTGCTGCAGTTATTAAATTCAGGATCAAATTAGTCTCTATAACTGTACAATCCGTGATTATACCCAACAAAAATAACTGTGGAGATTGAACTCTCAACCTTCTGAGTGGGAGGCGAGCATCTTCACCACTAAGCCACCACGCTGCTCAATTCCACAATCCTTCAATAATAATAATGATAAGTTCATTATCATTGTACGTGTATACACAGTATACCCATACAATGAAATTCACTTAACACCCAAAGACCAGGCCCAACACACATAACAATCCCCAAACACACTCCCACCCACCACACTTCCCCACCCCTAAACCACCCAAACATCCACACAACAGACCAAGTAATGCTGTCCAACAGCTCACTGATGGTGGCCCTTTAGTTCATTGTTGAGTGCAATTATAGCTCTGGGATAAAAACTATTCGGAAAATGTGTGGCCCAAGGTTTAATTCTTCTGCATCTTCTGTCAGAAGGCAACAGTCTAAAAAAATTGTAAGCAGAATGGGAAGAGTCTCTGAGAATGTTATGCAACTTTCTCAAACAGCAAGATTCAAAGATGTCATCCAGGCATCTTCCATTAACTTTTAAAAATTGCAAAGATCTTCTATTTGCATATTGACTTGAATCTTTCTCTGAGAACTGAAGCAATAGTCCTTGAAGTTTTAGTATGCTAAGGCAGTGAGGAAGAAATAATGCGTAGCCCACCAGATGTTTTGAGTTGCAACATTACCATTGTTTACCACCGGTCATGCTGATGGGAGATGCTTGCCAACAATATTTGGAAGGCTTTGTGCTGTAGACGGTGACCCCTAGTTGAGCAAATAGCAAAGATCAATAGATATCCCTTGCTGCTTAAAATGTTCCCAACTCGCCAATAGATAATGGCCCTTGGGTTCATCTGAAGATTATTACGGAGCAGACATATTGGTTTCTGGTTTCCTGGAATTCATCCTTGCCTAATTAGAGTTCAACAGCTCAAGAGATATACTTCATTTTCAAGTGCAGTGTTCTATTTTTAAGTGTAAGAAGTGGCCTATTCATGACTTTACTCACATTCTTTCTAAGTTTAGTTAAGATTCACTTGGAGGATCCATATTTTAATCTAATGGGTGAGAGGAGAATCCTTCCTGCATTTTTCTCTTGTATTTATTATTCATAATTCCTGATTTAATGTTGACTTAATCAGCTCCGAGTGGGCTTGTTTAGAATCGGTCTGCTAAATTAATTGGAAATATCCATCTCTTTTTCACTTTAGGTCATTACTGCCCAAAGAACACCAAGTTTCCTACCCAGTTCCCTTGTCCTAGAGGGACCTACAGTGAAATTTTGAGTATCAAGACGGTGGCTGAATGCCAGCCCTGCCCCTCTGGGAAATTTTGCTCCAAGCCCGGTTTGATCAGCCCAGATGGCATCTGCATGGCAGGATGGTATTGTCCACTTGGGTCAACGACAGACAAGCCAATATCTACAGGAAATCATTCTGGTATTTAATTTTTTAAAAATTATTATTGAGTAATAATAATATTGAGTTAAGGGGTTGCCACAAAGAAGAGGGAGTCAAACTATTCTCCAAAGCACCTGAGGGTAGGAAAAGAAGGAATGGGTGGAAACTAAGCAAGGAGAGAAGCAACTTAGAACTAAGGAGAAATTTCCTGACCGTTGGAACAATTAATCAGTGGAACAACTTGCCTCCAGAAGTTGTGAATGTTCCAACACTGGAAATTTTTAAGAAGATGTTGGATAACTATTTGTCTGAAATGGTGTAGGGTTTCCTGCTTGAGCAGGAGTTGGACTAGAAGACCTCTAGGGTCCCTTCCAATTCTGTTATACTTTTATTCTGTTAGAGAAGGACCAGGGGTGACATGATAGAAGTCTTCCAAGATGTAAGGGACTGCCACAAAGAAGAGGGGGTCAACCTATTCTCCAAAGCACCTGAAGACAGAACAAGAAGCTGGTGGATGGAAACTAATCAAGGAGAGAAGCAACCTGGAACTAAGGAGAAACCAGTGGAACAGCTTCCCTTCAGAAGGTGTGGGTGCTCCATCACTAGAAGATTTTAATAAGAGATTAGACTATCTGTCAGAATATTCATGACTGGGAAGACATGGTAACAAGGTCAGCCAATGAATAGCCATAGCAACTAAACCAGCCAATTGGGAGCTGAGACAGACTGGAGCCAGGGTGTGTCTTAGTCTGCAGCTTCTGATTCTGTGCTGAGAAACAAAACTGAAACCAGTGTGTGTGTGTGTGGACATGCTGTCTGCTCTGCTGAAAATGAAACTAACTATTCTCTCCTGCCTTGTGTTGTAACTGCTACTATGTTGAAGAAGAATCAACTATTGGTATTGTAAATACTTCATCTGTTATTATGTGTATAAAGAAGTTAATGAATCCAGCTGAATCAGTTTATCTGTGTGTGCTTCTGGATTTGATTTTTGCAAGAAACACTGACACAATCATTTGTCTGAAATGGGGTAGGGTTTCCTGCTTGAGCAGAGGGTTGAACTAAAAGAACTCCAAGCTCTCTCCCAACTCTGTTATTCTATTAGAAGAATAGAATAGAATTTTTTATTGGCCAAGTGTGATTGGACACACAAGGAATTTGTCTTGGGGGGTGGGAGGGCGGGGGGGGAGAACCGGTTCGGTGACGTCATATCATCACCACTACCGGCTCGGCCGAACCAGACCGAACCAGGAGGAACCCACCACTCCTGTCAGCATGTGATTTATTGAGCTTTTCAACCCCAGTAGGCCAACCCAACCATGGATAAATCCAAGAAAAGAAAAGTTTCAGAAGAAAACAGAACATTTAATTCAACTATATATGCTAGTTTTGTGGCCACTCAAGAAATAGTCAGGCACAGGAAGGGTTTTGTGGCTCCCGGTGTTTTCTTTTTTATGGGAAACAGGTCCAAATGGCTCTTTGAGTGTTTAAGGTTGCAGACCAATGCACTAGACCAAACTAGCTCTCACTAATACCTTTGGAGGGGGGGATGAGATAAATTTTGCCCCCTGATCAGGAAGCAAAATTGGAATGTATTATTCCTCTGTGCCTAAAGAAGAACAGGGGAATTACCTCTGCACTGATCATATTAACTTGAAAATGCTCAAGGCAGCCATGCGTGGTGCTAATTATTTAAAACTGGTTAACAAAGAATTCCACTCCCAGGCTTTTAGAAGATAATTATGTTTGTTGAATAATATGTCATCAGCACCTATTGAAATTTCAGAAACTAGAGTTGAGTCTGGGCAATCCTTTTCAGTCTGGGTTCCTTCCTTTATGTATGTATGTGCCGGTATTCAAGTCAGAAAACAAATCAAAGGGGAGAAATTCACTTTTTTGCTACGGTTAAGCAGGTCTCTTTCAGCAGCCAAATTGAAATGGCTCGAGTGCAAAATGTTCCGTGTTTAGGTCCCACAAAATGCTCATCACGTTTGCTCTGCAAAATGGAGACATGCTTTTTTTTTTCCTATTTCAGAAGCAGACTTAATTCGAAGGTGTCAAGCAGGGTCATTCTGTCCAGAAGCTTCTTCTGTTCCCATTCTTTGTAGTCCAGGTAAACGTATTTCTCACTTTCACCAAGAAACTCTTGCAGGGGTGAAATCCAAATTTTTTCCCCTACCGGTTCTATGGGAGTGGCTTGCTGGGCATGGCAGGGGAAGGATATTGCAAAATCTCCATTCCAACCCCACTCCAGGGGAAGGATATTGCAAAAATCTCCATTCCCTCCCCTCCTGGGGGAAGGATGTTGCAAAATCTCCATTCCCACCCCACTCTGGCATCAACCGGTATTTGCCGGTTCTCTGAAGTACTCAAAATTTCCGCTACCGGTTCTCCAGAACCTGTTAGAACCTGTTGGATTTCACCCCTGAACTCTTGGCATTCACATCTGGATGTCCAAGTTCCTTTCTCTAGACAGGAAGAAACTGAGTAGATTTGTCCTGAGATGACTTCTATCTCCCAAGGTCTGATCTCAACAACGGGCTATAAATTTACATTGATGAGCAATCAAGGAAACAAGGCAACACTGTTTTCTGAACCAATAGAAAAAAGGAAGAGCAGTGGGATCCAACGTTGTGTATTCAGATCCTGAAACCTAGTGCTGTTTTGCTCTCAGGACATTTCCACAATCCTTTAAAAGAATCTGTTTTTCACTGAAAGCAGCTGGTTCACACTCAAAATGAGATTTAGCATGAGATTCCACACTTGGAATATAAGATTGGAGTGTTACACAGCCACAGTAGCACATTATCCTCCCTATACTTCTTTGCCTTATTTCTATTGCAATTGAAGATTTCTAGAACTCTGCAACCTGCTGAGTTGGGTTTGGGGAAATGGTTCTATCTAGCCTAGAACCCAGGGGTGAAATCCAGCAGGTTCTGACAGATTCTGGCGAACCGGTAGCAGAAATTTTGAGTAGTTCGGAGAACCAGCAAATACCACCTCTGGCTGACTCCAGAGTGGGGTGGGAATGGAAATTTTGCAATATCCTTCCCCCAGGAGTGGGGAGGGAATGGGGATTTTGCAGTATCCTTCCCCTGGAGTGGGATGGGAATGGAGATTTTGCAGTATCCTTCCACAGCCACGCCCACCAAGCCACACCACCGCCCACCAAACCACGCCCACAGAACCGGTAGTAAAAATATTTGGATTTCACCACTGCTAGAACCCCATGTCATCAATGGGTAAATCATATAGGCAAAAATCCTGGAAGTTCTCATAGATTTAACACCTGGTGCAAAAGATCATGAGTGGTGCTTGCTTTCTTCTTTCTGGTCAAGAATTCACTCTTTCCATCCCTCAGCTTTGTCCCCTGCATCTAATCAAAGTTTCCCCCAAAACACGATTTTCAGAAATGAAGTATATTCACCCAACTGAACTGGAAATGAAATTCAGTGCAGTTGAATTGTTCTTCTGACCCATTTTGATGGGATTCTGAGAGTGGTTGTCTAACTCAGCTGGAGGACGTCTAGGTTGAAGAAGGAAGATTTATTTTTTTTTTACTTCAAATTTTTGATTTGATTTTGCCACATGTGTACATGCCCTTGAAATGACACTGATAGAATTGCAGTCTATTGTAGATTAGATTAATAGTGCCAGAATATATCTTCTAATGAGGAAAAGATTTGCGAAGACACTGGTCCTATCACATATTGTTCTTTCTTTGTAAGGTTTTTACTGTGCATCTTCTGAATTGGCTGCTCCATCTGGCCCATGTGATCTCGGCTTCTACTGTACTGGAGGCTCTACTCTACCCAATCCAACTGATGGGATAATGGGAGATGTTTGCCCTCAAGGCTATTTCTGTCCTCAGGGGACATCTTCCCCAATTCCTTGCCCAGCAGGTAGGTCTGCATGTAGATATTGCTGCTATATTTCTCAGTTCAATCTGGACGGCATGAAATTCAATGAAATAGAACGGGAGGTAGCAGTGTTGGGATTCAGCCGGTTCAGGAAAACCGGTAGTTAAATTGCTGACTGGCTCCGCCCCTCCTCTCCCCGCCCTTTCCAGGAGTCTCCACGCACTCCATTTTGACTCCCAGGTAAAATGGAGGCCTTCTAGACCCAAAATGGGATTTGGAGGGGTGTAGTGCCCCCCATGCGGCCCATTTTCACTCCTAGGAGGCTTCAGGGAGACCTCCTAGGCCCAAAATGAGGTGCGGGGGGGCACGTCCCCCTGTGGCCCATTTTCGCTCCCAGGAGGCTTCAGAGAGACCTCCTAGGCCCCAAACGAGGTGCAGGGGGGGCACAACCCCCCCGTGGCCCATCTTTGCTCCCACGGGGGTGCAGAGGGCTGAGTGCTGCCTGTCACATCACTGGCCATGCCCACCATGGCCACGCCCACCTGGCCAGTCATTAGGGCAGAAAACCGGTTGTTCAATTATTTGAATCCCACCACTGGGTGGGAGGAGGGAAGGAGAGAAGGAAGGAAGGAAGGCTGTCTCTGCAAAAAGGAAGCCAGATAGTTAAGAAAAGAATGCAACATTACTTTGTTTTCGGAACTGCTGGGTTTCTACATCTTTAATTAAAATGGAGATTTTAAGGACCTTGTTAGACTTATACTGTATGTCTCTTTCTATAGGTTCTTTCTTAGCCCACCAAGGTGGCCGGTCAATCCAGGATTGTCATCTCTGCCTAGCAGGCTGGTTCTGTTCACTCCGGGGCCAAACCTTTCCAGAGAATTTGTGTTCGGAAGGCTGGTTCTGCCCAGAGGGATCGATATTTGACCGAAATCCAGGTAGGGGATTATTTTATACTCAAAGGACACTATTTTTTTTTTAATCGTTGGAAGAGCCCAACCCATCTCACAGAATTGTTGTAGTGGAAGAGGGGAAAAAGGAGTATTAGTTCTGTTCGCCACTTTGAGTTACTTATAAAAATAATAATAAAAATGGGATTTAATTTTTTTTAACAAAAATAATAATCCAGAAGCCATGATTCTTGCGGGATTGAAATTTGGCAAATTGTGATTGTTTCAGTTAAAGGAAATAATAAGACTCCTCTCCCTCCCTCTCCCTCTCCCTCTCCCTCTCTCTGTCTCTCTTTCTCTCTCTCCATCTCTCTCTCTCTGTGTGTCTTTCTCTCTCTCTGTCTTTCTCTCTGTGTGTCTCTCTCCATCTCTCTTTCTCTCTCTCCCCCCTCTCTCCATCTCTCTCTCTCTCTCTCTCCATCTCCCTTTCTCTCTTCTGCTCTCTCTCTCTGTCTCACTTTCTCTCTGTGTCTCTCTTTCTCTCTGGGTGTATCCCTCTCTACCTCTCCCTCTTTCTTTCTCTCTTTCTCTCTCTGTCTCTGTCTCTGTCTCTCTCCATCTCTCTCTCTCTCTCTCTCTCTCTCTCTGTGTGTGTGTGTCCCTCTCTCCCTCTCCCTCTCTCTCTCCCTCTCTCTTTCTCTCTCTCCGTCTCTGTCTGTCTGTCCATTTCTCCATCTCTCTTTCTCTGTGTGTGTCTCTCTTTCTCTCTGTGTGTGCTCCTCTCTCCCTCCCTCCCTCCCTCCCTCCCTCTCTCTCTCTAGATCATCTTTGTCCTCTTGGTCACTATTGTCCCAAAGGGAGCCCAGAACCTCAGCCGTGTCCTCCTGGTAAATACCAAGATGAAGCGGGCCAAAGTCTGTGCAAAATCTGCCCTGCAGGAAAGTAAGGAACACATTTTGCAACCTTGTTTAATTAATTTCAGGCAGCCTCTTTGCATTCTACATGACAGTGGTTCAAATGTGTCCGGAAAGACTCATTGAGAAAATGCATCTTCTTATTCTTACTGCTATCTGCATTTCCCATTTATTTCTTCCATGCAAAGGAGATGCCTTTATGCACCACATCCAATAACCAAGCTGTGTAATTCCATTCTTTTATCGGTTTTCCCAATTTAGGCTGTCCCTTCTGATATATCGTGACCACTTATGAAGACGAGCGAGCCACATCTGAAGACAGACAGAGGAATTCTTCTGAGATGTTTTGTTGTACATCTTTGATTTAGCGCTTTACATTCTCATTTTAGGATGATTATGATGCTCATGTATATATGATGACAATTCATATGTATCCTATGAGCTTACTAGGAACCAATGATCTGTGAGATGATTTGAATATTCAACATGTAGCATTTGGAGGATTGAAATCATCTCACAGATCATCAATCCTTCACCACTCATATGATCTATCGTCAGTGTTTCTGAACCTGTAGTCCGTGGACCCCTAGGGGCCCATAATGTCATCAGAGGAGGGGTCAGCAAAGGCTTGAAAAAAATATTATGATTTAAATCTTGAGTTAAGTCAAGATTTGGGGTCCATGGCCATGTTCTGTGGCCATAAAGGGTGTTGAAAGGGGGTTCATGGTGAAGAAAAGGTTGAGAGCCACTGATCTACCTGAATTATTATCATAATGCTTAAGACGCCCACAGGAAATCCAGGTTTGGCCAGAGAACTGAGCTTGCAGCTGCCTGGCTTATATTTTGTTGTTGTTGTTAGTTGCGAAGTCATGTCCAACCCATCGCAACCCCATGGACAATGTTCTTCCAGGGCTTCCTGTCCTCTACCATCCCCCAGAGTCCATTTTAGCTCACACCAACTGCTTCAGTGGCTCCATCCAGCCACCTCGTTCTCTGTTGTCCCATTCTTCTTTTGCCCTCAATCGTTCCCAGCATTAGGCTCTTCTCCAGTGAGTCCTTCCTTCTCATTAGGTGGCCAAAGTATTTGAGTTTCATCTTCAGGATCTGTCCTTCTGAAGAGCAGTCAGGGTTGATCTCCAGGACCGACCAGTTGGATAGCCTTGCAGTCCAAGGGACTCGCAGGAATCTCCTCCAGCACCAGAGTTCAAAGGCCTCAATTCTTTGGCGCTCAGCCTTCCTTATGGTCCAACTTTCACACCCATACAATGCAGGCTTCTATTCTAATGATTCCCAATAAATAAACTGGTCACTCTAGATAATTCAAATCCATAAGGGGAAAAATGAAAATGAAAACAGACTGAACATTGTTGGCTTTATTGACAGGTTCTGTGATTCCAGTTTCCAAACACGAGATCCCAGGAATTCCAGAAGGGCTTCTCCAGGAGTGATCAACCCCATGGACTGTCTGCCTGGATACTACTGTCTGACAGGAACAAAAATGGCTAAGCAATACCCTTGTCCCGCTGGGACCTTCAGTAACCAGACCAGTCTGAGCAGCTTCAGGGAATGTGAGCCGTGTCCTGGGGGCAAATTCTGTGCAAGGCCAGGTAATTTGAGAGGAGACTTGGACTGTGGCCTGCAAAATCTGATTTCATCAAAGGACGTAACTGGGTTTTGTATTTGCAATGTACTACTTTGATGCAAGCCACATGGGTGGTTTATTAGTGATTTTGTGAGGAAGATGAGGAAGAGGATGAAGATGAGGATGATTCTCAATGAATTTAGTACCTCTGCCTAAGACCTTGAATTCCATTCATTAGTTTAATTCATTCATTAGTTAGATTCCAGTGCACAGTGGGAGATGATATATCTATCTCTATCTCTATCATAACTACCTCTATCTATCTATATATCTCATTTATCTGTATCTTTACCTGGCTCATCTATCTATCTATCTATCTATCTATCTATCTATCTATCTATCCATCCATCCATCCATCCATCCATCTATCATCTGTCATCTATCATCTATCATCTATCAGTCATCTATCTATCTATCTATCTATCTATCTATCTATCTATCTATCTAATCATCTATCATCTATCATCTATCATCTATCTATCTATTTATCATCTATCTATCATCTATCATCTATCTATCTATCTATCTATCTATCTATCTATCTATCTATCTATCTATCATTTCTCTTTCCCTCCCTTCCTGCCTCCCATATCTATCCACTTTCTCTCTCTCTCTCTCTCTCTCTCTCTCTCTGACACAGACACACACACACCAGCTTAATCACCACTTCTAACTCCAATTTTGCTTTTAAGTCAGCTATTCTGTTTGGGATTAAATCCTTCACTTCTTATCAATAAACCCATTTCCTATTGTCGGATATACACCCAGATATACGTTTCCCAGCAGAAACCTCCCTGAATTTTTAGATGCTAGAGGTCTCCTCACTTTGTAAAATTTGGAGCCAACAAATGGTGTTGCCATAAATCTTCTTTTCTAGGTTTAGTGACTCCGAGTGGTCCTTGTTTGCCTGGATACTACTGCATTCTGAAGGCCTGGAGACCTAATCCTGTTCAAGACGAAACTGGAAGTTTATGCCCTGCAGGGCATTTTTGTCCTTTGAGTAGCAACAACCCCATCCCGTGCCCCACAGGAACATTTCTCCCCTTACCTGGCATGTTGTCTCTGAACGCCTGTTTGCCCTGTCCTGGGGGAAGCTTCTGCCAAGGAGAAGGGCTGGCTGCGATTTCTGGTAGGTCCTGTACTTCTTAAATATGCCAGAGGTAAATGTTGGGAAGTGTTCTTGCATGCTGGATGCCAGATCCATTATTATTTATTTATTTATTTATTTATTTATTTATTTATTTATTTATTTATTTGTCAAACATGTATAAGATTACAGATATAAGTATAAACATGATTATGAACACATGAGATGGATACGAATAAAAGGGGGACAGTAGGACAGGGATGGAAGGCACGCTGGTGTGCTTATGCACGTCCCTTACAGACCTCTTAGGAATGGGGTGAGGTAAACGGTAGACAATCTAAGGTTAAAGTTTTGGGGGTTTGGGGAAGAAACCACAGAGTCAGGTAGTGCATTCCAGGCATGGATCCCTCTGTTGCTGAAGTCGTATTTTCTGCAATCGAGTTTGAAGCGGTTTACCTTAAGTATGTATCTATTGTGTGCTTGTGTGTTATTGCAATTGAAGCTGAAGTAGTCATTGACAGGTAGGAAGTTGTAGCAGATAATTTTGTGTATTGCGCTTAGGTCAGATCGAAGGCGGCGTAGTTCTAAATTGTCTAATCCCAAAATTTCGAGCCTGGTGGCGTAAGGGATTCTGCTGTGAGCAGAGGAGTGGAGGACTCTTCTCGTGAAATATCTCTGGACTCTCTCAATTGTATTAATGTCCAGTATACAGTGCGGGTTCCAGGCACATGAGCTGTATTTGAGAATTGGTCTGGCAAAGGTTTTGTATGCCTTTTGTATGCCTCCATGCATGAAGGTCTGATTTATTACTAAATAGGCTCTGTCTTCTTCTCAACTAATGGTTGGCACCTACTTGGAGTTCAGTAAGGGTCAATTCACAGGGTCGGTTGGATTTTGCATAAAAGCAGCTTTCTTTTATGCTTCTGGTCTGTGGCTGTCAACCAAGGGAACTCAACACATCAATTTCATGGTTGTTTTCTTAGTGTGAATGTTGCAGACAATCTGTTACTTAAATTAGAAACCTTGGTTTGTTTTTCTGCAACGGATGGTGGAGGAACAGCAAACCCAACACACCAGGAGTCCAGCTCTTGATGGGAAATTAAATTCTGAATGTCTACATCTACCTCTCCAACATTCTTCAGTTGACCTTCAGCAGTTTCCGAATGCCATTCATTCAGTGAAGTAGACATGGAAAATTCAATGTGTTAAGTCTAGATACGAAAAGAGAGGCAGGACAATTGTAGTGAAGTAAAACAACTGTTTATTCAGGCAACAGGAACAACAACAAAAATAACTACGAACTGAGGACTGCCCGAGGCTGCAGCTCCTTTTACAGGGAGCTGTCCAGCCTGTCAGCCACTGATGCTTGTTCATTTTCCCACTGGGGAAAATGAATCAATGAGTGAAGGCTGATGTAAAACTCACTCCTATTTGCATTTTCAACACCCCTCCCAATGAGTGAAGGATGATGTAAGTCTCACTCCTACTTGCATATTCAACACAATGAGTAATTCCAGGCATTTATTGAATGCCTCACCATTGAACTACACAATAGTTGTGACCTCTACATTCTATATCCACTTTGGACTATCAGGTTTATAAATTGAAACATGAAATCCTTCCAAGGAGGATTAAGATTAGCACCCTCGTTCTGGAAGCAATGAACTTTGTGGTGAATGCAATATGTTGTGAAGATCATCCATTTTGTCATTCTGAAATGTTTTGTTTATGCAGGGACGTGTCAGGCTGGTTTCTATTGTGACTTATGCTCTTCACGTCCCGATCAAAACCTCTGCCCCCCTGGATCCTACTGTCCCCAAGGCACTGGGACCCCTATTCCATGCATGCCAGGGACCGTCAATCCCCATAGTGGAAAATGGGATGTCACAGACTGCAAACTGTGTCCAGCTGGGAATTTCTGCAGTGGTATGTGCAAACTTTTCATTTACTGTTTTCAGTTGGGGGAAAAGATAATTTTGGTGCACCAGAAGGGATTTTCTTATCGACATAATCCAAATTACGAGTAGATCCTTTTTGCTTCTTGCTGATTTTAGGGGCAGGAAAGACTGCTTCAGAAGGGAGATGCTCTCCTGGCTACTACTGCCCACCTGGTCAATTGTCTTCTACTCCATCTTCCCACCGGTGCCCACGTGGATTTTATTGCCTCGAGGGTTCTGTGGATCCAGTCGCTTGTGAAAAGGGAACCTACCAATCGGAAGAAGGGAAGGCATCCTGCAATCCCTGTCCTGCCCGATTCTTTTGTGAGCCCACCAACAACAGTAAGCACAAGGGAAATGCAGTCGTTGGAGGCAAAGACTGACTTTGCACAGAGCTCAGATGCACTGCAACTTCATTTTGGTTGGTCTGATGTTGGCTCAGTGCATTTTCTTAAACCAAACTTTGCACTTTGTAAATGATGTTTATGGCTTAACGTGATTTATATGCCCAGCCATTGTGTCTGAGTCAACAATCCAGGATTTAGATGAGCCATGGCTTAGGGCAGTGGTGGGTTTCAAAATTTTTTACTACCGGTTCAGTGGGTGTGGCTTGGTGGGTGTGGCATGGCTTGGTAGGCGTGGCTTGGTGGGTGTGGCAGGGGAAAGATACTGCAAAATCCCCATTTCTTCCCGATTAGCTGGGACTTAGGAGGCAGAGAATAGATGGGGCGGGGCCAGTCAGAGATGGTAATTACCAGTTCTTCGAACTACTCAAAATTTCCACTACCGGTTCTCCAGAACTGGTCAGAACCTGCTAAAACCCACCTCTGGCTTAGGGTGATGGGCAAACTCAACCAACTGTAGCTTGTGAGCCCTGAGCATACTACATCAGTACATCAAAGGCTGCAATAACATTGAAGATTCATATCACAAGCCCAGAACTCTAACAAAGAAAGAGGAGTGGTTAGAGTGCAGTACTGCAGGCTAGTTTAGCTGACTGCTAGCTGCAGTTCAGCAGTTCAAATCTCACCAGCTCAAGGTTGACTCAGCCTTCCATCCTTCCGAGATGGGTAAAATGAGGACCCAGATTGTTGGGGGCAAATAGGCTGACTCTGTAAACCGCTTAGAGAGGGCTGTAAAAGCACTATGAATCGGTATATAAGTCTAAGTGCTATTGAAATTTGTATCCATAGGATTTTCGTTCTGAAATAAAGGTAAAGATTCCCCTCGCACATATGTGCTAGTTGTTCCCGACTCTAGGGGGCGGTGCTCATCTCCGTTTCAAAGCTGAAGAGCCAGCGCTGTCCAAAGTCGTCTCTGTGGTCATGTGGCAGGCATGACTCAACGCCAAAGGTGCACAGAACGCTGTTACCTTCCCACCAAAGTCCCTATTTTTCTACTTGCATTTTTTTACCTGCTTTCGAACTGCTAGGTTGGGAGAAGCTGGGACGAGTCACGGGAGCTCACCCCGTTACGCGGCACTAGGGATTCGAACCGCTGAACTGCCGACCTTTCGATCGACAAGCTCAGTGTCTTAGCCACTGAGCCATCACATCCCTTTCAAAATAAAGGTACCTTGTCCTTAAAAGTAAACATTGCTATCAAAAAGCTTTCAAACTGCTCTTCCTTTCTTAGGTGATGGCATCCCAGTTCCTAAGCTCTGTCTTATGGGATATTTTTGCCCACCTGGTACTGCTTCCAGCAGGGAACTTCCATGCCCTAGAGGTACCTATGGACCTAAGGCTGGTGCGGCTGATGAAACTGAGTGTGAATCCTGCCCAGCAGGTAAGGGACGGCCTGAATCCAAGCGTAGAAAAGCCTGCCCAGAATTGAAGATGAGAATGTTTTGTTTGCCATTCACATTCTGTGTCTTCTGCTGTTGTCTTTTCTCCCCTATAAAAGGCATGTATTGTTCGTCTCTTGGACTATTTCAGCCAACTGGACTTTGCCACGAAGGCTACTACTGCAGCAAAGGGGCAGTCAGCTCAACTCCCATTAGGCACAGAGTAAGTGGAAGTGACAGAATAATAGAATAATGGAAGGGACCCTGGAGATTTTCTAGTCCAACCGCCTGATCAAGCAGGAAACCCTATACCAGTGATGCTCAGGGCGCATTACTACCGGTTCTGTGGGTGTGGCTTGGTGGGCGTGGTGTGGCTTGGTGGGCGGGGCTTGGTGGGCGGGGCAGGGGAAAGATACTGTAAAATGTCCATTCCCTCCCCACTCCTGGGGAGGAAGGGTATTGCCAAATCTCCATTCCCTCCCCACTCCTGGGGGGAAGGATACTGCAAAATCTCCATTCCCTCCCCACTCCTGGGGGGAAGGATATTGCAAAATCTCCATTCCCACCTCACTCTGTGGCCAGCCAGAGGTGGTATTTTTTTTTTTTTAAATTTGATTTATATGCCGCCCTTCTCCGGAGACTCAGGGCGGCTTACAATGCGTTAAGCAATATTTGCCGGTTCTCCGAACTACTCAAAATTTCTGCTACCGGTTCGCCAGAACCTGTCAGAATCTGCTGAATAGGACCCCTGGTGGTTCCTTGATTAGGGCTGTTGTTTACAATTAATCGTCTGAGTTGGTCATTCCTTGATTTTATTTTTAACCAGAGTCTATTGATTTCTCCTCTTCCTGTTCCTTTCATCTTTGTACAGGTGGATTCTGCCAGCATGTTGACAGGGAATGACATCTGTCCCAGAGGACATTTCTGCCCACCTGGCACTGGGTTTCCCATCCCTTGCCCACCTGGCTCCTTTTCTACTATGATTGGCCTGAAAGCTGAGGGTGAATGCCTACCTTGCCCAGCAGGACATATCTGCAGTCAGTCGGGGACATCTGACCTGCTCCAGATGTTACCATGTAATGAAGGGTAAGATCCAGACTTCCAGGTTCTTCCCGGCAGAGAAATGGGGCATCTCAAAATGACTAGGCCATCTTGAGTGTGGCAAGCAGCAAGGCTGGCTGGGGAATTTTGGAAGTTGAAGTTCACACATCTTCCACAGTTGCCAGAGCTGAGAAACACTGAGATAGCATTAAACTTCTTCTTCTCTCTCTCAGGCTGACTGCAACAAAGATATCCAGCCTCTTCTGGAAATCTGTTTTGAATGACCAAAATTGAAGGGAGTTCAGTTTAAAATATTTGAGGATAAAGATTAGAATTAGAATTAAAAAATTTTATTGGCCAAGTGTGATTGAACACACAAGGAATTTGTCTTGGTGCATATGCTCTCAGTGTACATAACAGAAAATAGATGTTCATCAAGAATCATAAGGTACAACACTTAATGATAGTCATAGGGTAAATAATAAGCAATCTGGAAACAATATCAGTATAAATCGTAAGGATACAAGGAACAAAAATACAGTCATACAGCCATAAGTGGAAGGAGATGGGTGGTGGGAATGATGAGAAGATTAATAGTAGTGCAGACTTAGTAAATAGTTTGACAGTATTGAGAAAATTATTTGCTTAGCAGAGTGACGGCATTCAGGAAAAAACTGTTCTTATGTCTAATTGTTCTGGTGTGCATTTTGAGGGTAGGAGTTGATACAGTTTATGTCCAGGATGCAAGGAGTCTGTAAATATTTTCGCAGCCCTCTTTTTGACTTGTGCAGTATACAGGTCCTCAATGGAAGGCAGGTTGGTAGCCATTGTTTTTTCTGCAGTTCTAATGATCCTCTGAAGTCTGTGTCTGTCTTGTTGGGTTACAGAACCAAACCAGACAGTTATAGAGGTGCAGATGACAGACTCAATAATTCCTCTGTAGAACTTTCCCTTTAAAGTAGATACCATGTTTTTAAAAGTACAACTGCTCCTTTCTTACATCCACAGGTATGTTTGCCTTGAAGGCAACTCTGTGCCCTGCCCTAATGATGGGATACATGGGTATCGATGCCCTAAAGGCTTCTACTGTCCCCAGGGCACCAGCTCAGAAGTGCCCTGTGAACCTGGGATGTTTAGCCCAACTGATGGAGCCAGTGTCTGCCTCCCTTGCCCTGCAGGAACTGCCTGTCGACGTGCTGCCACAGTGGAACCAGCCATCTGCCCTCGAGGTAATGCAGGCTGGCAAGGAGACTTCATTTGGACTACTGTAATGCTCTCTACATGGGGCTCCCCTTGAAGAGCACCCGGAGGCTCCAGCTGATCCAGAATGTAACCGTGCGGGTGATTACGGGCGCAGCTCATTGCGCCCATGTAACACCTCTCCTGTGCGAGCTGCACTGGCTCCCGGTGGTCTTCTGGGTGCGATTCAAGGTGTTAGTCATCACCTTTAAAGCGCTCCATGGCTTAGGACCTGGGTACCTACGAGACCGTCTTTTGCCACCAATAGCCTCCCACCGACCAGTTCGTTCTCACAGGGAGGGACTACTCAGGGTACCGTCAGTCAAATTATGTCGACTGGCGACTCCCAGGGGGAGGGCCTTCTCTGTGGGGGCTCCAACCCTTTGGAATGAACTGCCCCTGGAGATACGGAATATCCCTGATCTCCATGCTTTCCGCCGTGCCCTCAAGACCCTGATGTTCCAACGGGGCTAAACATATGAACATGTGAATGATTTTTTAAAATGTTATCTAATTCTGGGTTTTATTTAATTGGCCAAACTAAGTAATAATTTTAATTAGAAATTTTATGATGCTTGTGTGTCTATATTTTTCTTGGCTGTACACTGCCTTGAGTCCCATGGGAGAAAGGTGGTATAGAAATATAATAAATAAATAAATAAATAAATAAATAAATAAATAAATAAATAAATAAATAAATAAATAAATAAATAAATAAATAAATTTGATATGTAGCATGAGAAACAAAAACTCGGTTGGATGAAGATTAAGGAGGACTCCATCTTTTTTGTTTCCATCAAATGTTCTTCCATGCTATTTATAGCTTCCAATTCACTGGAAGGTATAGTTCTACCGGAACTGGGGTGACCTCTACCGGAATCTAGTTCTGGATACATCACTTGAAAAAGTGTTCCGTAAAACTGGAATAAAGTCAGAGAAGGACAATGCAGATGATCAGGAGATTAGGCACAAAGATTCAGTTTTGGTCGCCACGGTGTAAAAAAGATGTGGAGACTGTGGAAAGAGTGCAGAGAAGAGCAACAAAGATGATTAGGGGACTGGAGGCTAAAACATATGAACAGTTGCAGGAACTGGGTATGTCTAGTTTAATGAAAAGAAGGACCAGGGGAGACATGATATCAGTGTTCCAATATCTCAGGGGCTGCCCCAAAAAAGAGGAAGTCAAGCTATTCTCCAAAGCACCTGAGGGCAGGACAAGAAGCGATGGGTGGAAATTAATCAAGGAGAGAAGCAACTTAGAACTAAGGAGAAATTTCCTGACAGTTAGAACAATTAATCAGTGGAACAACTTGCCTGCAGAAGTTGTGAATGCTCCAACACTGGAAGTTTTTAAGAAGATGTTGGATAACCATTTGTCTGAAGTGGTGTAGGGTTTCCTGCCTAAGCAGGGAGTTGGACTACAAGACCTCCAAGGTCCCTTTCTGCTCAGTTATTCTATTATATTCTAAAATTATCTGCAGAAAACAAAATTCTATTCTATTCTATTCTATTGTAGTCTGTTCCGTTCTGTCCTGTCCCGTCCTGTCCCGTCCTGTCCTGTCCTGTCCTGTCCTATCTATCAGGAAAGACTGAAGGATATTTGTACTCTTGAAAAAAGATGACTTCAGGGATGTCCTGTAGAAATATCTCAAGATCTATTCAGCATCATCTCATGGACAGGCAGGATACAGACAATGTCCTTATGTTATACAAAGGCAGTTTCTATTTCAATGTAAGGTCTCTTTCTCTGAATATGATCAAACATAAGGTGGATTGCCCGCAGATATATTCCTTTGGATTGATCGCTCAGCAGGAAGTGGAATCTGGGGACCTCTAGTCTAGATTCATCAGGTCCACAGTCTCAACTTCTTTGGAAAATATGGAAAATTGTTTAAGTATGAAGCTTCACAGTTAATGTCATCCATCTTACTTGGTCTGGACTCTGAAGCTAAGCGAGGTCCAATGGAGTTAGTCACAGGTGGGCTGTTGGGGGTTCGCAGGGGTTCGGGAGAACCTTTAGCTAAGATTCTGTGCAGTTCGGAGAACCCCCAAATCCCATTCCTGAGTGGCCCCTCTCCTCCCAGGAGTCCCCATGTGGCCCATTTTGCAGGTAAGTGCAGGGCGTGCGTGGAGGCCCAGGGAGGGCGAAAAACAGGCCTACTGGAAGGCCTCCAGAGGGCCTCCAGAGCCTGGGGAGGCCGTTTTCGCCCTTCCGGATGCTCGAAAAAAGCCTCTGGTTTCTGGGGAGGGCAAAAATCCCCCCTACCGTGGTGCAGGAGACTGACTAGGCCATGCCCACCATGGCCACGCCCACCCAGCAACTGGGCAGAGAACCCCTTGCTAAATTTTTTGAAGCCCACCCCTGGAGTTAGTACTTAGAAAACTGCTAAGACATACAGTATATAATGTAAGAACTATGAAGTCAAGGAATATGTCAGAAAATAGTGATTGATGGCTTCTGGAGTGTTGCCAGGGAAACCGTGTAGATGAGGTCATCAGAAATCAAGCTCGGTTCAAAGAACTTATTGACATTTCAAGCATGACTGTAGCCAATTGATTCGGTCTTACTTTTGACAGGGTATTACTGCCCAGCCCAGACAGCCATGCCCATACCATGTCCAGCTGGTTTGTTAAATGCCCTGGAGGGAGCCTCATCCTTCAATGCTTGCAAGCCCTGTCCAGTTGGAAGCTACTGCAGGGGTGACGCCAACTGGAAGCCTGATGGTAAGAAACCTTGGCTACCAGCTTCTATCGTATCCTCTGCTTTCTTTACAGAAAATCAAGATCGCTGTTTTGTTTTTGAAGTTGTGGATGTTTATGTTTTGCAAAATGCTTAGACATCTGCGTCTCTGTGTTGAGACTCCCGCAATCTGCATTGCCCCTTCCTGGACCATCTCATGAGCAGTTTACTCATTCTCAAGAGAAGATAAATGTTCTCTTCGTCGTCTCTTTGGCAGGTCTCTGCACTGCTGGGTTTTACTGTGCTGGGGGAGCGTTTGATGCTGTCCCTCAAAGCTCACCTGAGTTTCGACTTAACGGACCTTGCCCTCAAGGGCACTTTTGCCCAGAAGGCACTCCCTCGCCCATCGCCTGTCCAGTGGGCACTCTGAATAACGGGACAGGTGAGTATGGCTTGAAAGGGTTGATTTCAAGGTCAGCTACCAAGGGGTTTCTCCAGCTACAAGGAGCTGAGTTTGCTATCCACAAAAAAAAAAAATGGATGCCAAAGATCATACTAAAGATCCCCTGGAGTGGGGTGGGAATGGAGATTTTGCAGTATGCTTCCCCTGCCACGCCCACCAAGCCACTCCACGCCCACCAAACCACGCCCACAGAACTGGTAGTAAAAAAAATTTGGATTTCACCACTGCTAGAACCCCATGTCATCAATGTGTTCAGTATATTAAAAAAAATATTCTTTAAAGAATGGCTCGAGCTTCTCCCTGCTACTTCCCTGATGTAAGCCCTGCTTGCTTAACTTTGTTCTTAACGGTGAAGGCAAAACAAACAGTTGTCCTTTGTGCTGAAAATAATTGCTTTGGAGGAGACATTTTAATGGAGAAAGATCAAGTACAACCACTCTTTCTATCCCGCTAATCCTAAAGCATCCTATCCTTTATTCCCAGTTGTAATTAACATTAAAAAAATTATATTTAAAAGAATAGAAGGTTCTTCTTATGAAAACCACCATCAGCTCACATCTATTCCTTCGGGTCACTAAGATAGTGAAGGTTATGCAAATTCGCTCTTGGCTGGTTCTGGAGAAATTTCCGGTAGTGGAAATTTTGAGTAGTTCGGAGAACCGGTAGTAAAAATTCTGACTGGCCCCGCCCCCATCTATTCTCTGCCTGTGAAGTCCCAGCTGATTGGGAGGAAATGGGGAGTTTGCAGTAACCTTCCCCTGGAGTGGGGTGGGAATGGAGATTTTACAGTATCCTTCCCCTGCCACGCCTACCAAGCCACGCCCACCAAGCCACACCCACAGAACCAGTAGTAAAAAAATTTGAAATCCAAAACTATTCTCCATGAAGAACTGTCCATCTTTTGATCCTACAGGAGGATCCTCTCCAGAATACTGTGTGCCTTGCTACCCAGGATTCTTCTGTGCAGCCATGGGATTGAGGTCACCTACTGGACCTTGTATGGCTGGTTTCTACTGTCCAGCAAACTTCAGTTCCTTCAGCCCAACTGCCTTCCTCTGCCCGGAGGTGTGTTGTATCAGCTAAAATATTTGTGTGCTTTACGGTGCAAACATCTGACCTGAAAAGAGTGAGAATTGTGGGGCAGTGAATTAAGCTCAGTGAGTGTATCTTAATAGATGGAATGAAATGTCATGAAATGCCATACGTTCACCACAATGCCCGTCTAAAGGCAGAATAGCATATCCTTAAAGAATTTTGGGGTGTGGTGAGGAAATTTAGCCCTATGTCACATCAAGCAAGCAGGGAAGGAAGGGAGGCAGGGGAGGAGGGGAGGAGGAGGAGAGAAGGAGGAAAGGAGGAGGAGGAAAGGAAGGAAAGAAGGAAAGGAAGGGAAGGAAGGAGGGAAGGAAGGAAGGAAGGAAGGAAGGAAGGATGGAAGGAAGGACATGTGGACAGGAAGAGGAGGAGGAAGACAGGAAGGAAGGAGAGGAGGAGAGGAGAAGAGGAGGAGAGGAGGAGAGGAGGAGAGGAAGGAAAGACAAGAGGAGGAGAGGAGGAAGAGGAGAAGTGGAGGAAGGGAGGGAAGGAAGGAAGGACAGGTGGACAGGAGGAGGAGGAGAAGAGGAGAAGGAAAGGAAGGAAGGAAAGAAAGGAAGGAAGGAGAGGAGGAGGAGGAGGAGGAAAGGAAGGAAGGAAGGAAGGAAATTCTTCCTTTTTTTTCTTTCTTTCTTTTTATATTTATGCTATTTCTTCTCCATAACATCAGGCAATTACTTCTTCCAAGAAATAAAAGGAAGGAAGGAGAGGAGGAGAGGAGAAGAGGAGGAGAGGAGGAGAGGAAGGAAAGACAAGAGGAGGAGAGGAGGAGGAGGAGAAGTGGAAGAAGGAAGGAAGAGGAGAAGAGGAGGAGGAGAAAGGAAGAAAGGAAGGAAAGGAAGAAAGGAAGGAAAGGAAGGAGAGGAGAAGAGGAGGAAAGGAAGAAAAGACAAGAGGAGGAGAGGAGGAGGAGAAATGGAGGAAGGAAGGAAGGAAGGAAGGAAGGAAGGAAGGAAGGAAGGAAGGAAGGAAGGAAGGAAGGAAAGAAATTCTTCCTTTGTTTTCTTTCTTTCTTTTTATATTTATGCTATTTCTTCTCCATAACATCAGGCAATTACTTCTTCCAAGAAATAAAAAGGCGCATGTTGGAGAAAGCAAAACTTAACAACTTGCCTCACCTGTGCTGCTTCTGCTTGTCTCTGCTTCACAGGGCCATTTCTGCCTGTCTGGGGCTGCCCACCCCACTCCGTGTCCCACTGGAGAATATCAGCCCAACCGAGGCTCGGCACATTGTCTCCCCTGCCAATCTGGTTTCTACTGCCATGAGGCTTCTCCTGGGGAACCCAAGCACTGCCCACCACATTCTTATTGTCCTGAAGGTATGGAACTGTGAATATGGCAGGAGCATCTGTGGGATGTGGTGAAAAAAAGCCCACCAAGATGAGAATCTCAATAAAAAGGTTGGTGCTCCATCTGAAAAACAGAGAGAGCTACCACGGTGGCCAACTTGTGGCCACTTTTGGGGCCATACCCTGCAGACATCTCTGGAAAATGCATTAACAAAAGCACCAGGGCTGCAAACTTTAATGGACTGAGTCATCAACTGATTCATCAGTTGATGGTTAAGAACCTACTGGTTAATTGGAGCAAAGAGACATGAGAAAAGATTCCTTGACTCAAGAAAGTCCTTACTCTTTCTTCAAGGTGGGCATCAAAAAAAGTGACAAGTAAAGTTTTCCTATGTTGCATTTAAAACTTCCTGATTGTTTCCCTGTCCATTTTGGCACATTCTAATATTTTCTTTATTACCATTTCCTCTGTAGGTATACTTCCATTTTTCCAATTTTGTGTCTACATAATTCTAGCTGCCGTTATTACATGTAACATTAAATATTGAATTCTTTTGTTGTATTTCCCCGTTAGTGTCAGATTTTTTCATGAACTGGCAGAGACATGGTTACAAGGTCAGCCAATGAATAGGCATAGCAACTAAATCAGCCAATGGGAGCTGAGACAGACTGGAGCCAGGGCGTGTCTTAGTCTGCAGCTTCTGAGTCTGTGCAGAGAATTGAAACTGAAACTAAGCAGTCTGTGCAAACTAATCTGCTCTGCTGAAATGAAACTAACTGTTCTCTCCTGCCTTGTGTTTTGCTTGTAAGAAGAATCTATATTGATATTGTACATTTATCTTCATCTATTATTATGTATATAAAGAAGTTAATGAATCCTGCTGTGTCAGTCTGCCTGTGTGTGCTTTTGGGATTTGATTTTTGCAATAAACTCTGACAGTTAGTATCCCTAATAAAAATAGTTCTGGTTTTAGGTCTGTTTCTTGTGTTACCATCTCCTCTAGCCATTCTTTTTATCTTTGCTCAATATTTTTTCGCCAACTTTCCTAAGACAGAATCCAAACGAGTGATGTATATCTTATCTTCATAGGTACTTTGGTTCCCCTCCCATGTCCTGATGGCACCTTCAGTTTTCCAGATGTTTTTGGGCTACGTAAAGAAAGAGATTGTCTTCCTTGCTCCCCTGGTCACTACTGCAGGTTGTACAATATTTCCACTACCTCCACAAATTGTAATTTTTAGGATCATTGGATTGGAAAGAAGATTTATCGACTGTTTTCCTTTTCAGAGAAATCTGTAAGACAGCTAATAAAATAAAACAGGAGAGAGAATAAGAATAGTCAGTAATAAAGCATGACATGTATTAGACTGTATAGGTGAGACGTGACTTGGGAACAACTAGGGGAAAAAAATGTGACTGAGTAGGACCAAGATATAATTCTTCCCAGTCCAAATCTAGCTTTACAAATCCAGGTAATTATATTTCTGTCACTCAAATGCAAACCCGTCTATGAGGGCTTGCCGATGATGCTGTCTTTTAAGGTAAAATACAATCCACTCGAGACAAGGTCATCATCGTAGCTGCTCCAGTTATGGAAAAATCAAATCAAATAATAATAATATCCAGGTATTTACACCTTCCAGAGTTTTCACAAACCAACCCCAACTCAACTATTGCTTCTAACTTCCAAGTCTCCTTTAAAGATATTTTATCCAGGGGTGGGCTGCTGGGTGTTCGCGAGGGTTTGGGACAACCTCTAGCTAAGATTCTGTGCAGTTCGGAGAATCCCCAAATCCCACTCCTGGCTGGCCCAGACCAGCCCACCCCTCCCCTCCCAGGAGTCCACACGTGGTCTGTTTTGGATGCAGGTAAGTGCAGGGTGGCATGGAGGCTCTGGGAGGGCAAAAAACGGGCCTACTGGAAGTTCGGGAAGGCCAAAAATGGGCCCGTTTCCAGCCTCCAGAGGGCCTCCGGAGCCTGGAGAGGCCATTTTCACCCTCCCAGAGGCTCGAGGAAAGCCTCCGGAGCCTGGGGAGGGCAAAAATGCCCTCCCCCCCCCGGTGATGCAGGAAGCCAACTTGGCCACACCCACCATGGCCACGCCCACCCAGCAACTGGGCAGAGAACCCCTTGCTAAAATTTTTGAAGCCCACCCCTGATTTTATCCCTTGTTTAATTCCAATTTTGTTTCTCTAATTCTGTGGCTCGATTTGGTTTGTTTTATTTAATGCTGTAAACTAATATTTCTCAGTTTCAGCTACTTTAAAATGGGTGGAGTCCAACTTTCAGAATTCCCCAGCCAGCATGTTGGCTGGGAATTTTGGGGGTTGAAGTCCAGCCACCCATGTTAATGTTCTTAAAGTTAAGACACACTGCTGTAAATTCTCTGTATCCATTCATTTGGGAGAAGTATTCATAGAGAAATGATTGTGTACTAAATTATTTTCCTTCCCTTCTCAATGAAGTCCTAGCATTTTCTTTGCTCCAGGAGAGGTCAGATGGAAGGACCATGTGCTGCTGGCTTCTTCTGCCAAGAGGGAAGTTCTGATGCCACGCCACAGGGTTACAACTTCACTTGGACTCTCCTGGCTGATTGTCTCTGGGGAGAAAGATGTGCGGGTCCTTGTCCAGCAGGTACCTGAGTGTCCTAGAAAATAGTCTGAAGAACATCTAAAGAACCAGAGTCCAATGATAGCCAGCATTTGGGGCACCTAAATATTTGATAACGGTTGTTGAAGAACTATGCAATTTTGGTGTTCTGTAGATGTTGTTTAGAGACCTAAGTCCCATGACACATATGTTGGTTTCTTCCAAGTATAGAGGATGGGGGGAAATCTGTGACAATCCCTTTTAGAGATGTAGACAATTCCCAGAAGCCTCAACTAGCAGAAGACAACGTGCGGAATAAGGAAGGTTGGGAATTGTGATTCAGCAGCAACTGGAGCAGGAGTGTCCATAGGAGGGTCTCCTACAATTAAAGCTATGCCCCTGGAGAAGTAGGAAATGATCTGAGAGAATGTAATGCTTGATAGTCACCATGAGCAGAATTGAACTTGGTTGTATTCCTTTCCTGTAGGATTCTACTGCCCAGAAGGCTCAGCAGCCCCAGTTCCATGTCCAGATGATACCATAGGTTCTCACCCAGGTGCCAAGCAAAAAGGAGATTGTCTGCCTTGCCCACCAGGTCGCTGGTGCAAAAAAAGTTAGTAGAAATGTCCAGAACCCACCTTCTCTAGAACTTTACTCAGGTGGGACCTAACAGGCAAATTCTTCTACCAGTATTAATACCCATAGAAGACCCAATTTTCTCATTCTTCAGGATTTCCTGTGGTTTTTCCGTGTTCCTTTGGGTCCAATTGCCAAGGAATGAATCTCACCAATCCCCTTGGGCCACGGACCCTCCAACAATGTCCCAAGCAGACTTTCCAAAAAGAACTTGAAACCGAGGGACAATCGAATTATCAGCTCTGCATTTCGGAATGCCAGTGTCCTCCAGCAGGTGAGCTGCCAATTTTATCGCTGGCTGTAAACTCAATTTGTCAAAATCATGTTGATATGAAGAAAGCCGCAGCAGCTTGTGAGATCAGAAAAATGTTTTTCTTGAGATATTTTTCTCAGCCAGCGTCCATTATCTGATTATTTTGACATCATAGGTGCAATAGTATTCTCAATTTGCAAGGCCGGTGATTCTTTTAATAGCGGCCATTCTCTGTTGTCTTGCAACAGGAATGGTAATACTACCAAATTCCCATCTATGGTGGCTTGAGCTTCTGAGAATAGAATAGAATGGAATGGAATGGAATGGAATGGAATTCTTTATTGGCCAAGTGTGATTGGACACACAATCACAAGACAATGATAGTCATAGGGTACAAATAAGCAATCAGGAAACAATATCAATATAAATAGTAAGGATACAAGGAACAACATTACGGTCATTCAGTCATAAGTGGAAGGAGATGGGTGGTGGGAATGATGAGAAGATTAATAGTAGTGCAGGCTTAGTAACTAGTTTGATAGTGTTGTGGGAACTATTTGTTTAACAGAGTGATGGCGTTCGGGAAAAAACTGTCCTTGTGTCTAGTTGTTCTGGTGTGCAGTGCCCTATAGCGTCGTTTTGAGGGTAGGAGTTGAAATAGTTTATGTCCAGGATGCGAGGGGTCTATAAATATTTTCCGAGCCCTCTTTTTGACTCGTGCAGTATACAGGTCCTCAATGGAAGGCAGGTTGGTAGCCATTGTTTTTTCTACAGTTCTAATTATCCTCTGAAGTCTGTGTCTGTCTTGTTGGGTTGCAGAGCCAAACCAGACAGTTATAGAGGTGCAGATGACAGACTCAATAATTCCTCTATAGAACTGGATCAGCAGCTTCTTGGGCAGTTTGAACTTTCTGAGTTGGCGCAGAAAGAACATTCTTTGTTGTGCTTTTTTGATGACGTTTTTGATGTTAGCTGTCTATTTTAGATCTTGTGATATGGTAGAACCTAGAAATTTGAAGGTCTCTACTGTTGATACTGTGTTGTCTAGTATTGTGAGAGGTGGGAGTATGGAAGGGTTTCTCCTAAAGTCCACCACCATTTCTACGGTTTTGAGTGTGTTCAGTTCCAAGTTGTTCCAGTCACACCACAAGGCTAGTTGTTCAACCTCCTGTCTGTAGTTTGTTTGCTTGTTTAGCACGTGGCATGCAAACACTGTTTAGGGAGAACCGAAAGCCCTACTAAGCAGGTATATACAAAAGTATGAAGGCTATTGCTTAATGCATTGTAAGCCGCCCTGAGTCTCCGGAGAAGGGTGGCATATAAATCTAACTAACTAACTAACTAACTAACTAACTAACTAACAAACAAACAAACAAACAAACAAACAAACAAACAAACAAATAAATAAATAAATAATATCAGGAATATACAACATTAATAAAACACATTATACATACAAACACAAACATAAGTTTAAGTAGGACATCAGCAAATGTATATATACAAAAGATGTAGACAGTACAATAGACGAGGTAAAATATTAAATTAAGGCAAATCCATGATAAAATCACCGTAATATAGAGCCATAGAATCGCAATAGAATGGATGCTATAATTGTATAACTGTAGCTATGCAAAAGTTATAACTGCAGTCAGTAACATGTAGAATGCTAAAACCAAAATTCTCCATCCTGATATTCTGGCCTCCATGAGAATTAACTGAGAAACTTTTTTTATTTTATTTTATTTTTATTTATTTTTATATGCCGCCCTTCTCCGGAGACTCAGGGCGGCTTACAATGCGTTAAGCAATAGCCTTCATATTTTTGTATATTTTATATAAAGTCAGCTTATTGCCCCCACAAACCGGGTCCTCATTTTACCCACCTTAGAAAGGATGGAAGGCTGAATCGACCTTGAGCCTGGTGAGAATTGAACTCGCAGTAATTGCAGGCAGCTGGATGTTAAATGCTGCCTTAGTAGGAAGCATTAACCTCCTACGCCACCCCAGGCTCCATTTATGTCCATGTTATTGAAAAACTGGGTTTTTGAATCACTGTGTCAAGGTTCCAATGGATGCCGTAATTAAATCATGAGCCTCCAGCCGGGCTTCAAAAGAAATCCAGTTATTTATTAGGAGCTCCATGTTGGCACATTCCCAAATGAAGCCAACTCTGACCCCATGTAATTTGTAGCCCTAATCATGACCCCGTTTCCCCCCTCCCCCCAGGGTGTGTCATCAATCACATTCGCCAATGGAGCAATTTTGCGGTTTGTAGAGATCACTCCCCTCCAGCCGCTGTGGGTAACCCTGGGAGACAGCCTTGAGAAAGATATGTCTGGAATGTGCCCCTGTCTTTGGCTGCCATGTTGCTTCGTCGGTTTCCCATCCCCCTTGCCTATGGCAACTCGAGAGCAGGTCAGGGATGCTTTGCAAGTTGACACACTGCAGACCTCAAGACTTTATTTTTCTCTTGGCAAAATGTTGGTGCAAAGTCTAAAGAGAAGATTGCTTCTTTCTCTTGAGGTTCTTCAGTCCCCTGTCTCTCATCTCTTAATTTGTCTTCTATCTAACAGGAGCCACCCTCCTCAGAGAGTACCCTTGTGCCCCAGGACACTGGTGCCCAAGCAGAAAAGAAGCTTTTCTTTGTCCACCTGGTTCCTACAGGACTCAGCCTGGAGCTACATCTTTGGAAGACTGCTTGCCCTGCCCACTTGGATTTTTTTGTCCAGATCCAGAAAAGTCAGGAGTGCCAAACATTCTTGGACTACCTTGTGAAGCAGGCTATGAATGTCCACTAGGTTAGTTGCTTACATTTAATATGGTAAGGGATCCTCACGATTGTTCTTCAGAAACATCTAGAGTTACTCAAGTTGCCATATCCTCAACTAGAGGTTCTTCAAAGAAGACTTTCTGGGAGAAGACACAGCATATGAAGTTGAATGCTTCTTTCTCTAAAAGGGAGATTTCAGATGATGTGGTAAATTTACTATTGCCTATCCCAGGGGTCTGCAACCTTAAACACTCAAAGAGCCATTTGGACCCATTTCCCACAGAAAAGAAAACACCGGGAGCCACAAAACCCTTCCCGTGCCTGACTATTTCTTGTGCGGCCACAAAACTAGCATATGTAATTGAATGAAATGTTCTGTTTTCTTCTGAAAATTTTCTTTTCTTGGATTTATCCATGGTTGGCCTACCGGGGGTTGAAAAGCTCAATAAATCATGTGACGGCGGGTGTCACACATTGGCAGTTGCGACACATATTTTGAATGACAGGGAGCCACAGCAGAGTGGTGAAAGAGCCACATGCGGCTCCAGAGCCACAGGTTGCTGATCTCTAGCCTATCCTATTGTCAAAACCCAGCAAATTCTATTTTTATTTTAACCATGGACACCAAGAGATGAATAGCTAGAATTTTTGCAGGAGAACACTGGAGGTATCTATATTAGCTCTGTGACCACTTTGGTGACAGCTTATTGCTTTATGTAATTGTATTTCAATTACAAAAATCCCAGTAGTAATCATAAATAAAAGGAAAGGCAGATGGAATCTGGAAAGTGTTAGTTTGAGAAGGCAGCCCTGAAATTATAGTAGGATCCCTTGAGTATTTTGATGACTATCCATGGGATAAATACTCCCATTAAAATCAATTAGTGTGGCACAAATCATTCCGAAGTGCCCAGTTTGAAACAATGTTAAGACATTCATATTGTGATTCCTGCACAGCAAATTCCAAATTGGGATTCTGCCAGGGGTGGGCTGCTGCCGGTTCGGACCAATTCAGGCAAACCGGTAGTTCCAACGATCAGCTGGCCCCGCTCACCCGCCCCTGCCCTATCCTGTCCTATATTTCCTTCTTTCTGGGTCAGCTGATCTGCGCGGCATAGCTGATTTCTGCACCTCGGCTGTTCTACTTACCAGAGCTGCCTTAGAAGGTAAGCAGCTGAGCTTCAAACTGCTGTATTTTGAACGCTGAGCGTAAGCACGTTAGGTGCGCAATCTCCGAACCTGTTGCAGCCCACCACTGGATTCTGCCTTATCTCAAGCATTCGGTCATCTTTCCAGGTTCATCTCATCCTTCCAAATGCCGTCCTGGCTCTTTGTGTCCACCCCGTACAGGAATTCCACCTCTGTGTCCAGCGGGATACTATTGCCCTGAAGGTTCATCAGTGTATGAGATTCTTGGTCAGCTGTGAGTACATTACCCAAATGTTGAATATTTTTATATACAGTTCTGAAAGGTCTCAGTTTTGAACGAAACACAGTGTTTAATTCTCCTTAAACCACCTGAAAACCTGCATGGTTCATATAAGTCTTGATTACTGCAATGCTCTCTACATGGGGCTCCCCTTGAAGAGCACCCGGAGGCTCCAACTGGTCCAGAACGCAGCAGCGCGGGTAGTGACGGGAGCAGCATGGCGCTCCCATGTAACACCGCTCCTGCGTGAGCTGCACTGGCTCCCGGTGGTCTTCCGGGTGCGCTTCAAGGTGTTGGTTATCACCTTTAAAGCGCTCCATGGCATAGGGCCTAGCTATCTTCGAGACCGCCTGCTGCCACCGACGACCTCCCATCGACCCGTGCGCTCCCACAGAGAGGACCTCCTCGGGGTGCCATCAGCCAAACAATGCAGGCTGGTGACCCCCAGGGGGAGGGCCTTCTCTGTGGGGGCACCTACCCTCTGGAATCAGTTTCCCCCAGAGATAAGGAGAATCCATGACCTCAGTGCCTTCTGCCGTGCCCTTAAAACCTTCCTTTTCCAACAAGCCGGGCTGGCCTAATTCTTTTTAAGTGTTTTTAATTGTTTTGTTTATCGTTTTAATTAATGGGGCCAAACTTATATATATATATTTTAACTGTATTTTAATATTTGTATTTGATGTTTTTACTTGGCTGTTCACCGCCCTGAGTCCTCAGGGAGAAGGGTGGTATACAAATTCAAAATAAAATAAAATAAAAATAAATAAAATAAAAGTCAGTGATGGCGAACCTTTTCAGCACCGAGTGCCCAAACTGGAACATCCATGCATGTGCGTGCGCTGGAGCGCCGGAAACCAAAGACCAGCTGACTGGCACACACATGCCTGTTTTTTGGGCATTTTTTGGGCATTTTCAGACCGTTTTTTGGGCCATTTTCAGGCCATTTTTCGGGCCGTTCTCAGGGCCGTTTTCCAGGCCCTCTCTGTGGGCACGTGCTCCATCGCCAGCTGCTCTTCTGGTTTCCATGCGCACAGCACGCCAGTCAGCTGGTCTTTGCAGGCGCTGGAGCACCAGAAAATGGCCTGAAAATGGCCCCCAAACAGCCAAAAAACGGCCTGAAAACGCTCCAGTGCCCTAGAAGACCAGCTGGCTGGCGTCCATGTGTGCGCTTGAAACCAGAAGAGTATCTGGCAATGGTGTGTGTGCCCACAGAGAGAGCTCTGTGTGCCACTTCTGGCACGCGTGCCATAGGTTCGCCATCATGGATATAGGTTTTCAGGTGGCAAAGATATAATATTCTCCCATCTCGGTTTTTAAAATTCTCCCCGTCGAGCAAAACTGCCCATGAGAATCTGAGAAAACCTGAAACAATAAATTGTATTTTTATTATATTTCCCCTTTGCTCCAGCTTTAAAATACATTAGCTCGGTACTGTATCTTGATCTGAGTGGGGTCAAAATGAATTTTATATTATTCAGCTTCTTTCAGAATGTAAAATATCACAGAGCTATTCGGGTCACCCAAATCTGTGTAGCTGCTGTGAAAACGCAACACCAGATTATTCATTACTGTGCCTCAACAGAGGCCTCGGAGCTCCTGTTAGAGATTAAAAGTGTTTTACAAATCTGAGTTTGAGCTTTGATGGAGATGCCCTCTCCAGTTCATGATCTGCCACCCTAAGACCAAACAAGAGCCCTCTACAACATGAAGCAAGAAATGGGTCAAATGCAATTCGCACACTTCTGCTTTATACCCCCACATCAGTGGTGAAATCCAAATTTTTTTACTACCGGTTCTGTGGGCGTGGCTTGGTGGGTGTGGTGTGGTGTAGCTTGGTGGGCGTGGCTTGGTGGGCCTGGCAGAAGAAGGATACTGCAAAAATCTCTATTCCCACCCCACTCCAGGGGAAGGATACTGCAAAATCTCCATTCCCACCCCACTCTGGGGCCAGCCAGAGGTGGTATTTGCCAGTTCTCCGAACTACTCAAAATTTCCGCTACCGGTTCTCCAGAACCTGTCAGAACCTGCTGGATTTCACCCCTGCCCCACATCCATTTTTGAGCTGAAGTGGTGCAGTAGCTAGAATGCAGTATTACAGGCAAACTCTGCCCGCAGTCTGGAGTTCGATCCCAGTGGACTCAAGGTTGACTCAGCCTTCCATCCTTCTTAGAATGGTAAAATGAGGGCCCAGATTGCTGGGGGCAATATGTTGAAGTTGCAAACCACCCAGAGAGTGCTGTAAAGCACTACGGAGTTGTATATATCTAAGTGCTGTTGCTGTTGCTATTTTTACAGTTTTCTTAAAATGTAACAATTCAATTTATTTCCCATGATTGTCTCATCTCAAGCCATCCCAAGATCTGGAAATGGAAAGAAGGGTATTTGGATGGCAACAACTTTTCTTTTTATTCAGAAACTGAATTTTCAGCAGAAATTTCCCATGTAAATTCTGAGGACCAGGATGTTGGGGTTTAGGGGTGGATCACAGTCGTGTGTGTGTGTGTGTGAGAGAGAGAGAGAGGGAGGGAGGGAGGGAGGGAGGGAGGGAGAGAGAGAGAGAGAGAGAGAGAGAGAGAGAGAGAGAGAGAGAGAGATTAGATTTGGGTGAAATCCAGCAGGTTCTGACAGGTTCTGGAGAACTGGTAGCGGAAATTTTGAGTAGTTGAGAGAGATAGAGAGAGAGATGAATGAGAAATCCAAGTTTCTCCTGCAGCTTTTAGCAGAGGCAACTGAAGGTAGGGGAAATCTTCATCAGCTGTTGGGTGAAGGTGACTAGGACACTCACCCAACTTCTCTCTTTGGTTCAGGTGTGTCTATCCCTACTACTGCCCTCCTGGAAGTGCCCAACCACAGCTGTGCCAAGCTGGTTATATAGCCCTGAATGTGTCGGGTCTCAGGGACTCCTCAGAGAAATGTTGCAGGGCCTGTGATGCAGGGACCTACAAGGACAATCTGGATTCCCATCTACCCTGTTTGCCCTGCCCAGCGGGATTCAGCTGTCCTCCAGGTGATTATGTGAGATGTCTCTCACTGAAGTCTGTTCTTAAAGCAGTTAATTCAAGAAATGACAACCCAAGAGCTCGTTGGATGTCCCTCTAATTTTATGAAGGAAGAAAGGAATCCATCTCTTCGCTGTTTTGAGAACTTCAGCCCAACCCACGCATAACTCTGACACTAGTCTTCCCATCAGAAAGAGGGACATGCAACAGGAACCTTATAAAAGGATGCTGAAGAAGATTGAGGTGGAAAGGGGGATGGGTGGGATGGAGAGCAATCTTGGGCATCATCAAAGTAGCTGGGTCAAAATGTACATTGGCTTTTCTTTGATTTGTTTGTCAATGGGTTTGAAATGGCACTGGAGAACAGTTAATAAGACTGCCGATGATATTGATGATCTGGTTGGATCTGATCTGCATGGATTCAGTGCAAAATAAATAAATAAAATAAAATTCAGTTCAGACTTCTAAATTGGGGTGAAAAGCCCAGGAACTTCAGTACTGGCTTAATGTCAGGCTCCAAGTAATAGCACCCATTACAGATCGAACTCAGAGGCGTTGCTTTTTCTCAAAGAACAAATTTATTTAGATACATCATCTGGTGAAAAGCCAGTACTGAAGTTCTCAGTCTTTTCACCCCAATATAAGTTTCAGTTTCTCAAGTTTCCAAAACAATCTTTCACGTTGTCCAACCAAGACAAGAGCTGGTTGCTTAGTGATGTCTCTCCTCCTCCTTCGGTCAGTCAGCTGTTGGAATGTGCATGACTCATTGGCCAGTTATGCTCTTTTGACCGAAGGCTCCATCCTCCTCCCAGCTCCAAACTATGTCAAACTGAATTAACATTAGAGCACCCCAGGATACAAGCAATCCCACATCCAAATAAAATTCAGGCTCGACACTTGACAATCTCTTGGGTTCATCTCATTCAGGTGGTCAGTTCCATTTGGGGAAGAAAGAGCAGACTTGACTGGACCCAAATTCAGTCCAATCATTGATGGGGAATCAGGGACAATCCATGTGCTTTAGACAGTGAATTTGATTTGGTGATTTGATCAATTCACGTTCAAATCTCTGCATCTGATGTTTGCATACACCTGATTATCAGTGCCCTATAACTGTTGTGGCCCACGAGCAGAGCTGGCAGCAGAGTTGGACAGTGAGGAGGTTGGGGAGGAACATGGGCCAGTCCTGGAGGGTGGGGAAGGCTCAGACGAGGGCTCTGCATCAGAGGCCGAGAAAGGGCCAAGGACATCTGGCAGTTATCAGCTGCCTCCAGAGCTAGACAGCAGTGAGGCAGAGGAACAGCTGGATCCTGTTCCCAGTGTGCACATGCGCAGAGCTGCCAGAAGAAAAGAACAGCTAAGAAATCAGGGTCGACTTGAGAGTAAAGCCACAGGTGGACGATGAATGGCCCCTCCCATAGGAAATAAAAGAGGAGTGAAAGGGGAGTGGGCTGTTGCAGGAAACAATCCATCCATTTGGTCATTCGGTTCAGGAGTGTGAAGACCTGTCCGTGAATCTCAGAGACTCTGTGCCAAGTCTTTCCTTGCATTTGGAAAAATATTTACATGGCAGCTTTCCAAGCTAGATAAGGTCTGTGGTCATAAATTCACCTTTAAAAGACTGTTTGCCAGGGCTTTGCTGAATGTGAATACGAGTAATTCACATTTGTTTAATAAAACGGGTTTTGTCGGGACCAGGATTCTGCTTCATGCTTTTTGGGGAAGCCTAGGCCAAAACAATAACTGGAAGGAGCCATTTCAACCACAGCTTCCAGTCCTCTACTCAGTAATCACTCCCCAGATTTTTAACCAACTGCTCTTTTATCACAATTCAAGCTTCAAGACAGTGGAAAATTTGGGTGAGGGTAGGTGGCTGCAGAGCTCCAGGCTTGGCAACTTAGACAACTATATTGTCTCATCAATCTTTATTTCTTCCCTTCCTCAATCAGGCACTGCAAGTTTCCTCCAGCATCCTTGTCCACAGGGATATTTCTGTCCTCCCCAGACCTCTTCTCCTGTCCCTTGCCCCCCAGGCACCTACGGGAACAGCAGCCTTGCAAAGTCCCTAGAGGAATGCAACCTCTGCCCTGCTGGTTTTTTCAATCACATCCCTGCCCAAACTGGCTGTTTTCCATGCGGGAGCTCCTCAACATCACGAGAAGGTGAGTATTGTGCACTCTGAACTACTTTGGGATCAACGGGTGACAACTATGATAGGGGAGATGATGTCACTAGAGTGGGACTGACAATTCTGCAGTTCCAGGTTGCTCTTTTTCGTTATGAAGATGCTGACAGTAGGTCATCTCTCTTGACAATAATAAGCCATTTGGAGCTGTTTACAGAAAGGATTCTGGAAATATGATATCCTTTTTTAGGTACATCAGAAACAAAGCTTTCCATTTGTTACCTCTAAAATCTTACCTGTTGTAAAGATATGTGGGATTGACCTTGGGAGACAGGTAGAAGGAAAGCATCAGGGGTGGGCTTCAAAAATTTTAGCAAGGGGTTCTCTGCCCGGTTGCTGGGTGGGCGTGGCCATGGTGGGTGTGGCCTAGTCATCCTCCTGCACCATGGTGGGGGCAGGGGGCATTTTTGCCCTCCCTAGGCTCCGGAGGCTTTCCTTGAGCCTCTGGGAGGGTGAAAACAGACTCCCCAGGCTCCGGAGGCCCTCTGGAAGCTGGAAACAGGTCCGTTTCCAGCCTTCCCGAACTTCCGGAAGGCCTATTTTTCACCCTTCCTGAGCTTCCGCGTACGCCCTGCTCTTACCTGCATCCAAAACGGGCTGCATGGGGAATCCTGAGAAGGGCACGCAGGTGGGAGGGGAGGGGAGGGGCCAGCCAGGAGTGAGATTTGGGGGTTCTCCGAATTGCACAGAATCTTAGCTAGAGGTTCTCCCGAATCCTGAGCAGCCCATCCCTGGAAAGCATCCAAGGCAGTGTTCCTCAACTTTTTGGGCACCAGGGAGCAGTTCCATGGAGAGAGATTTTCCCACGGACTGCAGGGGGTGTGGTTTTGCATGCTACCTGCATCTGTCGGATGGGGCTTTGCTTGTTTGCATGGCCGAGGTGCAGGCATGCCACAGACCGATGCCAGTCCATGGACCGGGGGTTGGGAATCCCTGATCCAAGGGAACAGTCAGATAAAAGGCAATTTAACCCACAGAAGGAAAGTGGTCAGGGCAACGAGCTCAGAAGGGACTCTCCCTAGTATCCTGGGCTGTATAGGGGACGAAGGGGAGAGAAATGTACTTTCCGATTTGCGAAAATTCTGTTAATGTAAACTTCCAATAAAGTAGAATTAGTTCATCTGGTGATACTTCCTATTTGATCTGCCTCGCAAGGCTGACATCTGTCGCTTTCTCTAGGTGCGACTAATTGTACCTGCTTTGGTTTACACCGGAGTTTTCAGGAATCAGATGGTTCTTGCATCTGTCAAGCAGGATACCTATATTATGATGAAAGAGGGGGAAAAAACTCAGATAGCAACAGCAACCAAGATTGCCAACCACAGGTGACGGAGATTGAAGGTTGGTAACTCTGTTCTGTAGGAGTGCTGGTGGACCTGCTTCTTAATTTTTTTCTCTTCTCTTTCTCTTTCTCTTTCTCTTTCTCTTTCTCTTTCTCTTTCTCTTTCTCTTTCTCTTTCTCTTTCTCTTTCTCCTTCTCCTTCTCTTTCTCCTTCTCTTTTATCTTCTCCTTCTCCTTCTCCGTCTTTTCCTTCTCCTTTCCTCCTTCCTCCTCTTCACAGATAGAGGAGCGCTGTGCACCAGGGCAGATCCGCCTGGCATCCACCCGCAAGTGTGTCACCCCTGAACTGTATAACTGCTCCCTAGTTTGTAACCCAGGGAATGGAGAACTTCACGCCGAGCTTGGCATGTAAGCTGCAACTTTCCAGAAAACACTCCTGAGTGTCGGTGAGATGAACTCCGCTCACCCCCACCCCACCCGCCGAGCTTAAATCTAGACCATCCCCTCCACGCCTTCATTTTTGTAACTAGATTTCTGTTTGTGGGGTATGTCTGGTGGTCAACGCAGAAGGAAACAGAATGCGACAAGCATCTCTGAGGCGCCATTTTTTGTAGCCTGGTGTCTTCCACACAAAATTCTTAGCCAGTTGCAGACTAACAAATCTAAAAAACGCAAGTTGGAAGGCTGCCTTAGAGAAGTCTGTTCTTGTAGCTTCTACAGCTGTGATGTCCCAGAAGGCTGCAGGGAGTGAGGGGCATGCACGCATGCATGGGGGGGCACAGGGGGGGTGTCGCACATGCATTGCATTATGGGTGCTGGCACGCGACAACAAAAAGGTTAGCCATCACTGTTCTACAGTGTCCATGTTGATCTATGCTTATCCCACTTCTCAGCCCCAGCTGTTGCTCTAGAAAACAAAAGTTTAAAAATCTCTCTTCCACCCCGATGGAGACTCACTCTGGTCCTTTGCTTTTCTTGGCCTCTAAGATGTCACTGTGAGAGGTACATCTCCGCCGAAGAGCTCTGCGATCAGCTCTGCTTGCTGCGATCCCCTAGGCTTTCCCTCAAGTTTGGCCCAGAAAGAGAGCTGCTCCTCACCATCAAGGGGGCTGAAGAACGAGTGAGTAAAGGGATGTCAGAATTATGGGCTGGATGATGGCGCGTGCTTTCTAAGCTGGTGTGCTTTGCATGTAAGCTCTTCGGTACAGGAGGGAGCAACACTGAAGGAGAGGGACAATAATAATAGCTTTATACAAGCAGTGGTGGGATCCTTCCAGTTTAACAACCGGTTTGGTGATTGTGCACTTCGTGCGCAGTTCAACAAAAAATCACCTTCCGCGTTAGTGCTAGGGAATTAAAACAGCTGAGGCACGGCAATCCGCTCTGCTGTGCTAATCAGCTGCAAAGATAAAGGTAAGTAAAGCGCAGGGGAGGGCGGGAGGGCCCAGCTGATCATCGGGGCAAACCGGTTCACTCCCAGCTGATCATCGGAGCTCCAGGTTTGCCCGAACTGGTCCTAACCGGTAGAATCCCACCCCTGTAATACAAGGTTACAGAGAAATCTTGGGAATTGCTTTGGACATTATGAGAAATAGCAAAAGCAAAAGTGGTTAACATAGAATCATAGGGCTAGAAGGGATCTTGGAGGTCTTCTACTCCAACCCCCTGCCCAAGACAGGACTTCTTATATAGCATCCCAGACAAATGTGCTTCCACTTTCTCTTTCCGAACCAGCATGGTGGAGACTTATGGCAGACACTTCCTGTTCTCCTTCCCACCTTGGTTGTTTTATAGGAGATACCAAATATTCTTGGACCAGATCATCACATTCAAGAAATCCAGCAGGTCCATTTAACTGTCTTTGGCCCCAGTGGTGTCTTAGGCTTTCTTCCTTCCAACCCAGACATGATTGATATTTTCTTATCAGGTAAGATGTGAGATTTTGTCACTGATGGAGGGATCTGCAGCTCACCTAAACTTCCTAGACTCCCCTCCCTTCTCCCTAAATGATGGCCATCCTGGCTGAAGCTAATGGGTATCAAAGTCCCAACAACATGTGGATCACTTACTCCTCTTTGACTCCAGTTTGGTGCAGTGATGAAGGCACCACATTAGAAACCAGGAGACTGTGAGTTCTAGTCCCACGTTAGGCATGAAAGCTGGCTGGGTGACTTTGAGCCAATCATTGGGAGATGGTGAGTTTTACTCCGCCAGCTGGGTGACTTTGGGCCAATTACTAGAAAACTGTGAGTTCTGGTCCTGCCTCAGGCATGAAAACTGACTGGATGACTTTGGGCCAATCATCAGAAGATGATGAATTCTAGTCCTGTCTTAAGCCATGAAGACTGGGTGACTTCGATCCAGTCACTCTTTCTTGGCCCTAGGATGAAGACAAGGACAAACAACTTCTGAAAAACGTTGCCAAGAAAGACAAAGCATTCACCAGGAGCCAAGAATGACTCAAAGGCAATGACACATGCAAAAAAGAAAGAAAGAAAGAAAGAAAGAAAGAAAGAAAGAAAGAAAGAAAGAAAGAAAGAAAGAAAGAGAGAGAGAGAGAGAGAGAGAGAGAGATAGAGACAGAGACAGAGACAGAGACAGAGACAGAGACAGAGACAGAGAAAGAAAGAAAGAAAGAAAGAAAGAAAGAAAGAAAGAAAGAAAGAAAGAAAGAAAGAAAGAAAGAAAGAAAAGCTAGTTCTTCTAAACTTTTTGGAGGAATAGAAACAGAATAACTAGAATAGAACTTCAAGGTGTATTTAACAATAGACTACCTAGCTATTTCATTTTATTTACAAATACACTTAATTTCTTTCTTTCAAAGCAGCTAGGCCCGTGATGGCGAACCTATGGCCCGCGTGCCATAGGTGGCACACATAGCCATATCGGTGGGCACAGGAGCTCAGCTCCGGCCCACATGCATGCACCGGCCAGCTGATTTTTGGGCCTTCTGGGCCCACAGGAAGTAGGGAAGCAGGTGGGACTGGAAGTTGGCAAAAGGGCCATTTCTGGCCTCCGGAGGGCCTCCGGGTGTGGGGAGGTCATTTTCACCCTCCCCAAGCTCCTAGAAAGGCTCTGGAGCCTGGGGAGAGAGAAAAACGGGCCTACCGGGCCCACTGGGCCATTCCGTGCCAGGAGCAGGGGGGAGTGTGGGGGAGGGTCATGCACGCATGCACAGGGGGGCAGGGCACATAGAATTATGGAGGTGGGAATGCGTGCGTGCGACCCCCCCTCCCCCCTGCTCCTGGCACGCGATGGCCAAAAGGTTAGCCATCACTGAGCTAAGCCTTCAGGTTAAAGTGCTTTTTGCTTTTCTTATCCAAGCTATTTTATTTTAAAGCCTTGGCTCTTCATTCTCCCACCCCCCAAAAAAGGCTCAGTCTCCCTTCATGTTATCTGAGACGTTAGAATCCTTTTCACCACTTTGGACAGATGCCAACTTGCTTGTCAAATTCAGGATGAAACAAATCATGTGCAAAATAAAACCCATTTACCCACAAGCGGGCCATACATTCTCTGCTTTTCTCCTGATAAAATCTCTGTGGATTTAAGGTCAGACTTACAGCCAGGTTACAGCCATTATTTTATAGGCGAGATTTATATCCGGTTTTTTTTTTTCTCGAGGAGCTCATGGCAGCTTACAGGGGACTTCTGCTTAATTTTATCCCCCACAATAAGAACCCTCTGAGATAGAACAGGCTTAGAGGTAAGTCCCCAAATCCTCCAGTGACTTCTTATAGCCCTAGGTATGTGATGGCGAACCTATGGCATGGGTGCCACAGGTGGCACACGCAGCCATATTGGTGGACACGTGAGTGTTGCCCTAGTTCAGCTCCAACGCACATGCGCGCACCAGCCAATTGATTTTCAGACCTTCCAATTTTCAGACCTTCGAGGTTTCCAGCCTCCAGAAGGTCTCCGGGGGGATGGGGAAGGCTGTTTTTGCCCTCCCCAGACTCCTAGAAAGCCTCTGGAGCCTGGGGAGGGATAAAAGCGGGCCTACCGTGCCCACCACGCCATCGTGTGCCAAAAGCAGTGGGAAGTGTGGGGAGGTCACGTGTGCATGTGCGGGGGGGTGGGGCGCGTTGAATTATGGATGAGGGCACCCGCACCTGCAACTCCCCACGCTCCCCCCACTTTTGGCACGCGATGGCATAAAGGTTAGCCATCGCTGCCCTAGGTGGATTAGGACTTGGTTCTACCCAACCCGTATCTAAAACCTTGTCTACTCCATCACATCACCTCTTACCAGTGGTGGGATCCTCCCAATTTAACAACCGGTTCGGGGATCACACAATTTGCGCGCGCGTATGCAGTTTGAGGAAATCTTCACTTCTGGGTTTCTTCGTAGGAGTAACACAGCTGATTTGCATGGCCGTCCCCTCTGCCTTGCAAATCAGCTGAGAAGATAAAGGTAGGAAAATAGCGCGGGCGGGAGAGCCCATCTGATCGTCAGGGCGAACCGGTTATCAGGGTTCCAAGTAAAATCCCGAACGAAATCAGACTCCAAGGCTTGAAATTCCTCAAAGCTAACCTTTAACCTACACCACTTCAACAAGCAGAGTTGGAAGTTGGGACCTTGGAGGACTAGAAGACCTCCAAGGTTCCTTCCCACTCTGTTATTCTATTTTTATTGTTCAAAACCTCCAGTGATGGACCCCCCACTGCCCCCCAACTCTGGGAGGAAAGCTGCTCCATTGATTAATTGTTCTCATTGTCAGAAAATTTCTCCTGATTTTTATGTTGGATCTGTCTCTCACAAGCTTCCACCCATTACTTCTTGTCCTGCCCTCTGGTGCTTTGGAGAATAAATCAATGATGAGATGTTCCTATCTAGGCAAGAATTTATGATTCACTTTCCCACAGTATTTTTTTTAAAAAAAAAGGAGAACCAAGGAAGTGAATTTACTTTCATATTTTTACCTTTGCTGGTCCAGGAGATTCACCACCAAGATATCGGCGGGATACATCACGCCAACATTTACCTACCATCCCAAATCCTGTTGCGTGTTTGGTGGTGGGAGAGGCTATATTTTTCCAGCTCAGCATCAATCCCTCCAGTAAGTCCTGGCACCTGAAGTCATTTTTTTCCCCTTGACATAGCAACAGCACTTAGACTTATATACCACTTTATTGTGCTTTACAGCCCTCTCTAAGCAGTTTACAGAGTCTGCCTATTTCCCCCAACAATCTGGATCCTCATTTTACCCACCTCGGAAGGATGGAAGCCTGAGTTAACCTTGAGCTGGTCAGGATCAAACTGCTGGCTGTAGGCAGAGTTAGCCTGCAATACTGCATTCTAACCACTGTGAAGGAAGGGAGGGAGGGAGGGAGGGAGGGAGGGAGGGAAGGAAGGAAGGAAGGAAGGAAGGAAGGAAGGAAGGAAGGAAGGAAGGAAGGAAGGAAGGAAGGAAGGAAGGAAGGAAGATAGCAATAGCACTTAGACTTATATACCGCTTCACAGTGCTTTACAGCTCTTTCTAAGCATTCTAAGGTTTACAGAGTCAGCATACTGCCCCCAACAATTTGGGTCTTCATTTTACCCACCTCGGAAGGATAGAAGTCTGGGTCAACCTTGAGCTGGTCAGGATCAAACTGCTGGCTTTAGGCAGAGTTAGCCTGCAATACTGCATTCTAACCACTGTGAAGAGAAGGAAGGAAGGAATATTGCCCCCAACAATTTGGGTCCTAATTTTACCCACCTTGGAAAGATGGAAGGCTGAGTCAAACCTTGAGCCTGGTGAGATTCGAACTGCCAAATTGCAGTCAGCCGGCAGTCAGCAGAAGTAGCCTGCAGTACTGCACTCTAACCACTGCGCCACCCCTGCTCATGGACATGTTGGCTCAATAAATTCAGGAAATATGAACAGCAGTGTCTCTTAATCCAGGGCTGATGGGGGAAAATTGTTAGTGTTGAGCCAACTCTAAATGCTAAATGACTGTCAACAGAGAAGATTTCTTGAAATGCAGAAAAAAATATATTAACTCATGCAGTCACTGTCTACCAATTCTTGCCAGATCGGGCTTCTAGCCACTACCCTGTCTACCAGAAGGAACATCTTTACAATAGCAACCCCCACTGGGATTTTGGTGCATTCAGAAGGCTGGACTACCTCATCCGAGAGACCCAGCTCAACATTTCCAGGTTTGTTCAGAGGCAGTTTCAGGTTTCTCCTTTTTGTTGCAGCCCTTTCTGGATCGCGGCGCCTTGCGCACAGTCACTCACGCCCTTGTCACCTCCCGACTGGACTATTGTAATGCTCTCTACATGGGGCTCCCCTTGAAAAGCACTCGGAGGCTCCAACTAGTCCAGAATGCGGCCGCACGGGTGGTTATGGGTGCAACTCGTTGTGCCCACGTGACACCCCTCCTGCGCGAGCTGCACTTGCTAAGAGAAGCCTTTGGCAGTTTGCCTAATTATCCCAAGGTCAGAGATAAACTAAAGACTGGTGTTTTGAGAACTTTGCCTTCATTTAATTTGGAATAAGCTGAGAATGAGTTAATTCTCAGCTGTTTTAATAAAATCTGTTTGCTTTTTGGAACTGTTTTGCATTTAATATTAACTACGTGGGCCTGGGTCACAACAACAGCAGAAATATTTAGACAACAGGACCATTTAAAAATAGGGTTGAAATAGTGGGTGAAGGTGATAGAACTAGCAAAGATAACTACATTAACTTGTTTGGTTACAGAAAAGGTTAAAGACTACATTTGTTAGAGACTGGAAACCCCTTATGGACTTTCTGCTGGAAAGAGAAAAATGAATTTTTGATCTATGGATCTGAAGACTAGCAGGGTTGGTTATTAGAAAAAAGGACATTATAAAGTCACTTTAGAGAGAGTAAAATACAAATATGCTCATACCTGCTAACAAAAAGATTGGAAGCCATTTCTTTATAATTATTTCTCTTTTCCTTTATTTCTATTTCTATTTCTATTTCCTTTCTTATTCTTTTATAAGTAACTCAAGGTGGTGAACATACCTAATACTGCTTTCCAGAGGTGGGTTTCAGCAGGTTCTGACCAGTTCTGGAGAACCAGTAGTGGAAATTTTGAGTAGTTCAGAGAACCAGTAGTGGAAATTCTGACAGGCCCTGCCCCCATCTATTCTCTGCCTCCCAAGTCCCAGCTGATCGGGAGGAAATGGGGATTTTGCAGTAACCTTCCCCTGGATTGGGGAGGGAATGGAGATTTTACAGTATCCTTCCCCTGCCATGTCCACCAAGCCACGCCCACCAAGCCATGCCACGCCCACCAAGCCACACCCACAGAACCGGTAGTAAAAAAATTTGAAACCCACCACTGCTGCTTTCTCTTTCTATTTTCCCCACAACCACCCTTTCCTGATGTAAGGCCAATAGGCATACCCAAGAACACTTCAAATACTAATTTATTCCTGAGAGGATAGATAATATTTTTTTTTCTGTATTCAATGACTTATAAGTCATAAGTTTATTTAGTCAAGCATATATAAGATAACAGGTCAAAGTGTAAACATAATTTGAATACATGAAAAGAGTAAGTAAAAAGGAATATTAGGACAAGGACGGTAGGCACGCTGGTGCACTTATGCACGCCCCTTACAGACCTCTTAAGAATGGGGTGAGGTCCACAGTAGACAGTCTACGGTTAAAGTTTTGGGGGTTTGGGGAAGAGACCACAGAGTCAGGTAGTGCATTCCAGGCATTGACCACTCTGTTGCTGAAGTCGTATTTTCTGCAATCGAGTTTGGAGCAGTTTACCTTGAGTTTGTATCTATTATTTGCTCGTGTACTTTTGTGGTTGAAGCTGAAGTAGTCATTGACAGAAAGGACATTGTGGCAGATAATTTTATGTACTATGCTTAGGTCAGACTGAAGTCGGCGTAGTTCTAAGTTGTCTAAGCCCAAAATTTGGAGTCTGGTGGCATAAGGTATTTTATTGCGGTTAGAGGAATGGAGGACTCTTCTTGTAAAATATCTCTGGACTCTCTCGATTGTATTTATGTCCGATATGCAGTGCAGATTTCAGACAGATGAGCTGTATTCAAGAATTGGTCTAGCAAATGTTTTGTATGCTCTAGTTAGCTTCTGTCCGCCAACTCACTTCTGCAAGACCTTTTGATTATGGTTTGTCACACGGGCAGCCAGATGTTCAGGCTGGATTTGGAAATTTTTGTCCTTCTATCGAGTCTTTCCCGAGGACCTGGAATAGAGAGATGTGGATGCCTGATGGTATTAAGGGTCTTGTCACAGGATGTAAGCTATGTCGAGTAAAGCTGCCTTTTGCAATTGACAGTGAATTTGTCAATGCCGATGGTGTTCGAGTGGTGCTCCAGATGTCTTGGGATTTCATCCAATAATCATTATGACTATTGGTACTATCTTTGCTTTCTTTTGCCACAGTCGTTCTACTTCTTTTTGCAGGTCTTTATATTTGGTTATCTTCTCTGCTTCTGTTCTGCCCTCTTCAGGTATTGCCACATCCATTATTCAGACTTTATCTTTCTTTCTTTCTTCTTTTTTTATTCAACATTTTTATTAAATGTTTAAAAAGAAAGCTTTAACACTTTTTCTGTTTCAACAGTTTTGCATCAGTCAAGAAGTTCATACTTCTACATTTTTTCCTCCCTTATTTCTGCAATATCTTTTATACATATACCTCTAATATTTATTTATTTATTTACATATATACATAACAATATCCGTGTACCCACTTCTATTTCTACAGGTTTTGTTTCCTCATATTAGCAATTATACTTCAACTCCTTTTGCGATCATTATTTAATTTTTCCCTTCCTTTTATCTCTCTCCTCCAACCATTCATACCATTTCTCCCACACTAAATATTCTGTTTCCTCTTTTTCTTGTATCTTCTTTCTTAATTTGTCCATCTCCGCACATTCCAAAACTTTTCTGATCAGATTCTTATCGACAGTTGTTAAGTCTAGAGCGTTATGTCTGTCTGTTTGAATTCTAAGAGCACTTTAGCTTCTTCATTTTCTGTTACCTGTGCCTATTCTTGCTTGCAGACAAATGATATTTCTTGCAGATATTGTTATTATTTCTTTCTCATTCATGTCACCTCACTGCTTCTTCCTATCTTTCTCATTGAAGGTTATGCCTTTACCGTGTTTTCCGGCCATGTTCATTGCTGGTATAATATGTAAAATCAGCTATGAAAATTCTGCAGCTGCCCTCCAGATGTCGCCACACTCCAGCAGCTGCAACAGGCATACTCAGTGGTGAAGCAAGATAGTAACTATCATTCTGTATCACTTGGAACATTTCTGGTTCCCCTCCCTTGCAGCCTTTGAAGGAATGTAGTGGGCAGTTGGATTCCCAGGAGGGAGGGGCTGCATTCTAGAGGAGTAAGAGGCAACTCAGCCTTGTAATTATGTGTGTTGTGACCTAGGCTCACTTAATCATTACAGGACACAATTAGACTCAAACAAAACTATTTTATTATGACAGCTGAGAATTACCTCATTCCCAGCTTAGTCCAAATTAATTCCAAAACAAGTCCTTCAGAAAAAGTCCTTTGGGCTGATCACAAACCTTTATCTTTTTTGGCACCCTGCCAAAGGCCTTTCTTGGCAAAGCCCCACGAAGTTCAAAAACAAGAGACACCAACTGGAAAACAGATTTAGCAATGTTGCTTCCCTACAAGGAGCCCAAGAGCCTTTGCTGCTATTTTAAGCCTTATGGGAGGGGCCAAACATCTCCTGGCCTTACTCCTGAGTCATCCTTTTTGCTTTACCTGCTCTTGCCTTCTGGCAGCTCTGCACATGCATGCACTAGGAAGAGGCTCCTCCTGTTCCTCTGCCTCTCTGCTGTCTGACTCTGGAGGCTCCGGAGTCCGCACATCACTCCCAGATGACCCTGGCCCCATCTCTGCCTCTGATGCAGAGCTCTCATCTGGGCCTTCCCCAAACTCCAGGACTGGCCCATGGTCCTCCCCAGCCTCCTCACTGTCCGACTCCGCTGCTAACTCTGTGGGCTGCTGGCGGACCACAACACTGTGTGAGAGAAAGAGGATGAAGACAGGCCCTTCCTGATAGTTCTCAGAGTCTATTGTAAATGCAGATAGTAGAGTCCTCAGTCTGGCAAGATTTTATCTATAAGTGTGAAACAATAGAGACCTCACTTGGAAGAATTACCAGGTATCTCTCTTGGTTTTGGATTCTGGGAGTTGGAGTTGGAGTTCATACACAATGGCTGAAGAATTCTGGGAGGTGAAGTCCACACATGAGATGATGGAATGTAGTGAGGAGGTGGATAGATGGGAGGGGGTGCATTCCAGAGGAGTAAGGGGCAACTCAGCCCTGATACTATGTGTGTGAGAAGGAAGGTGAAGATAGCACCTCCTTAATAGCTCTCAGAGTCTATTGTAAATGCAAATAGTAGAGTCCTCAGACTTGCAAGGCTTTGTCTATAGGTATGAAAACAATAAATAACTCAGATTTGGAAGAATCACCAGATGTAATTCTTGGTTTTGGGCCTGACACATCATAGCCAAATGACTTTTTCCCCATTTCAGGTTCAGCCATGTATTTCTAGAACCTGGAACCTACGTGTTTCGGGATAATGCTGTTGAAAGCCGGATGCTCATTGTGGTAGTGAAAGAGCAAAGCTTGGGATGTAATCCTCACACAGCTTCCTTCCAGCCTTCCTCTCCATATCAGCTGGGTCGGTATGGAGTCTTGAAGCACCCAGTGGTGAATATTGCCCCTGATTGGCCAACTATTGCAGGTAAGATCAGCCCTGTGTGGTGCATGAGAAATGTTTTATGGAGTCTATGCTGTGTTTGTCTTGTTATGAAAGGTAAAGATAAAGATTCCCCTCGCACATATGTGCTAGTCGTTCCCGACTCTAGGGGGCAGTGCTCATCTCTGCTTCAAAGCCGAAGAGCCAGCGCTGCCCGAAGACGTCTCCGTGGTCATGTGGCCGGCATGACTAAATGCCAAAGGTGCACGGAACGCTGTTCCCTTCCCACCAAAGGTGGTCCCTATTTTTCTACTTGCATTTTTTACATGCTTTCGAACTGCAGGTTGGCAGAAGCTGGGACGAGTAACGGGAGCTCACCCCGTTACCCGGCACTAGGGAATCGAACCGCTGAACTGCCGACCTTTCTTTCTTTCTTTTTTATTGAAAAGTTTTATAGGAAATACAAACATTTTCTCCTCCCACCCTTCCCCCCTCAACCCCTCCCACCCCCTGCCTCCCACCCCCCCTTCCCCTCCTTCCCCCCCCACCCCCCACCCTAGACTTCCCAGAACAAGCACAGGGTATAACATTCACAAACATAAAGCTAAAATATGCTAACAAATTATTGCATTCATATTCTTCCTAAGTCTTTAACTCCTTATAACTCAAAAAACTATAAACCTGAACTACTTAAAAATATTTCATTCATAAGCTATATGAATCTTCTTGTTCGGATACTTTTTTTGTATATAGTCAGTCCATCTTCTCCATTGAACTGCCGACCTTTCGATCGACACGCTCAGCATTCTAGCCACTGAGCCACCACATCCCTTGTATTAGTATAGTATAGTATAGTATATATAATGTATTATATTGGTCATATAAGGCCTCTTAAATTCCCCACCTCAGGCAGATACCTCCATGATTCACGGGAGTATAAGAAAGGGGTGCTTCACAATCAGACTTGCAAAATTCTGAGCAAGTAACTCTCCTCAATCAGGTCCATGTTTTTTCTGCCCTTTCAGTTGTCCTTTTCATCTTGGGCTTCGTCGCCGTGCTGTTGACTGCCCTCTTTTTCCTACTGAGGCCCTCCAGCTGCCCTCCAAACCCAATGAAGATGTGGAAGCCCCGATGGAGGAGTTTAGGAGAGTATCACATCCCGCCAGAGTATGTGCTTATTAAAGAGAGGTGAGTGGAGAAAGCAAGGTCAGCTGGTTTAAAACCGTGGATGCACCTCCAAAGTTGCCAGAATATTTTATTTCAAAAGACTTTAATCTGATGAGTCTCCTTCCCATTCAATAATCCCTAAAGATCAGCAGAGAAGAAGACAAATACATATGTTCTGGGTTAACTTCTACAACTTCTAGTAAGTCATTTCCTCTTGGATATTGTTCTCCATTCGTGTGATGGAAGGTAACGAGGAGATGGAATCCTCAGATTGGTGGGGGGATGCATTTCAGAAGAGTAAGAGGCAACTCAGTCCTGATACCATGTGTGAGGGAAAGAGAGTAAGGACAGCTCCTCCTTAATAGTTCCCAGAGTATATTGTGGATGCAGATAATAGAGTCCAGCAAGATTTTGTAGGTGTGAAAACAATAAAGAATCCATGAATGGATGAATTGCCATGTGTTATTCTTAGTTTTGAGTCTGACAATCCAGAATAATGTTGATAAGATGAATTAATGTAGAGAGTACAGGAGTAACCATGATAGAAATATTCAAGAAATGTTGCCTAGGCAAAGGGGGAATGAAGCAGGGGTGAAATCCAGCAGGTTCTGACAGGTTCTGGAGAACCAGTAGCAGAAATTTTGAGTAGTTCAGAGAACCGGCAAATACCACCTCTGGCTGGCCCCAAAGTGGCGTGGGAATGGAGATTTTGCAATATTCTTCCCCCAGGAGTGGGGATTTTGCAGTATCCTTCCCCTGGAGTGGGGTGGGAATGGAGATTTTGCAGTATCCCTCCCCTGCCACGTCTGCCAAGCCACACCACACCCACCAAGCCACGCCCACAGAACCGGCAGTAAAAAAATTTGGATTTCACCACTGGGATGAAGCATTCTTTAAGCCCTGGGAGAAAAGATAATATTCAGAAGCAGTTCAGGCAAAGATCTCCCTGATTCACCTTAGTATAAGAAGGGGAAGGAGATGGATCACAACCAGACTTGCAAAATTCTGTTATTATAGCCAGTCTCAACGAAATGTAGTTTTGGTCTTCCTGTGGAGATAGGATCTTCTAGTCTAATCTACTTAGAGGGTCTGACAATTAGACAAACTACCTTTTTATTTCAATATGTTAGCAACATTGGCTCTCGTATCTCTCCATCTGCTAAAGAGCAAGGAGTCAAATAACAGTGAAGAAGTCCGCTTTGTGTCTTCATGACAAGATTGTGGATCCGATTCGAAGTCTCGGGGAGCCAAGGGGAACACTGAGTTAGTAAAAAAGCAAAATCAGAGAATCCTGTGTTTGCAAGGAGCATTTTTTAATCTGCCAAATTGAAACCTCCTCAGCAGAGGAAATCAAATCTGAGCATCATAAGCAGATGGCTGCCTGATCTCTACTTGAATTCATCTAGTGAAGAGGAGACCACCCATTGCTCTGGATAATTGGTTGCATTGTCAAATTGCTGTTATTACTGGAAAGCATCTGTCTTTCTACCAGTAGGAGTTAAATGGAATCTATAATATTTGCCAAGGCTTTTTGCTGGGTGTCCTCCAGGGCTAAGGTAACTTTATCTAAAGCATTTTCTGATAATCTTATCTTCTGTTTACTACTTGGCTGCATCGTCTCTTGTTACTAGTATCTCTGAAAGAGCTATCATAGATTTCACACCATATGTATGGGTCCTGTTACCAAATATTATGGTTTTTTTCAGTGGGGTTAGCTTCTTAGACTGTGACTCATACAGGTGTACCACTCTTAAGATAAGATGTATGTTTTTCCATCTCTACTTCGTTCTCTCTCATCTGTCATTCAGCCTCCGATTCAGCACAACCCTTGGACCTCAAAACTTTGGAGAAGAACTGGATGTCAGAGAAGAAAGCTTTCCGGGATTATGTAAGCATTTCCCTCGAGGATTGGCATTCTCACAAATGGGTGGTGAAAGTGACCTCTTTCCTCATCCTCTGGGAACAGCCAAATGCTTCTGATTGAAATGTGCTTTCAACAATGAATGGATCCTGATCTTTTTTTTTAAAAAAGCTCTGTTCCAAAATTGGTTTTCCAAAATGACTGAAGAAAGTCTATCACCTTTCTCTCAGAGAAGGTGCAACCCAGCAATTTACTTTCTAAAGAGGGGATGGGAGAGAGATAACTCTCTGCCTGCATTTGGAAATCGTTTCCTTTCTTCTTCTATTCATTTACTTAATGATTGATAGATGAAACATGAAATACGTACATGATAGATGATTGATAGATGATGCATGAAACATGTACCTGATTGATGATTGATGGGTGATAATGATAGGTGATAGATGAAACATGAAACATGTACATGATAGATGGTTGATAGATGTGTGTGTGGGTGAGAGAGAGAGAGAGAGAGAGAGAGAGAAGTTAATTCCTTCTCATCCTTATATGTGGACTGGAGAGAGAGAGAGAGAGGAAGGGAGAGAGCAGAGAGAATGAGAGATAAAAATTCCCTTCTCACCCTTATGCAGGCATTGAGTCTTCTTCAATCTTGGGTCCTCTACCATCTGAAGGTTCTGTTCAGTATCTTAGCTGTTGCTGGCACTGCACTCTTCTGACAGAGCTCTGATGTAATTCCTGAGATCTGTTGAAGCCCCTCTCCCAGTTTAGGAGTCATAGCCCCAAGTGCTCCTACCACCACTGAAACTACTTAGGCCTTGACTTTCCACATCCTCTCCAGTTCCTCCTTCAGGCCTTGATACTTCTCCAGCTTCTCATACTCCTTCCTCCCTGCTGTTGCTGTCACCTGGTACCACTATATTCCATCACCACTGCTGTCTTCTGGTCCTTGCCTACGACCTCATTGTCTGGTCGATTGGCCCGTACCTGCCTGTCCATCTGGATCTGAGAGTCCCACAGGATCTTAGCCCTCTCATTCTCCACGACCTTCAGTGGGATCTCTTACCTGGACCTGGGAGGCCCTAATCCATACACTGAGCAGATGTTTACATGCCAGCTATTTGGCTGCGCTGTTCGATGTGTTATTCAGTTTGTGTGTGGGAGAGTGCATGTATCTATCTATCTATCTATCTATCTATCTATCTATCTATCTATCTATCTATCTTATATGGTACAGAGAGAGGCCTCTTGTGCATCATCCTTTTATATATACCGTACTTTTCAGAGTATAAGATGCACTTTCCCCCCCTAAAAGACAGTGAAAAAATTGGTGTGCCTTATACACTAAATACAGCCATTTTTGGCCTCCCGAAGCCCCACCTCACGAGTCCTGTTTTTGCAAAAAACTGTCCTGTTTTTTCGCAAAAACAGGGCGTGCAGAGGCTTTGGGAAGCCTGCAGAGTGCTCCTGTGGGCTGAGGAGGGCAAAAATGTGTCTATTTTTGTGAAAAACAGGCCCATTTTTGGCCTCCAACCCCCCCCCCCCATCACATTTTTGCCCTTCCCAGCTCCCAGGAGCACTTTGCAGGCCTCCCAAACCCTCTGCGTGTCCCGTTTTTGCAAAAAAACCCCTTTTTTTCTTGCTTGCCTCTTCAAAATCTTGGTGCATCTTATACACTGGTGCGTCTTATAGTCCGAAAAATACGGTACTTTATATAGTATATATAGTATATATATGAGCCTTAGTGGCGCAGTGGTTAGAGTGGAGTACTGCAGGTTACTTCTGCTAACTGCCGGCTGTCTTCAGTTTGGCAGTTCGAATCTCACCAGGCTCAAGGTTTGACTCAGCCTTCCGTCCTTCTGAGGTGGGTAAAATGAGGACTCAGATTGTTGGGGGCAAGAGGCTGACTCTGCAAAACTACTTAGAGAGGGCTGTAAAGCACTGTAAAGCGGTGTATAAGTCTAAGCGCTATTGTTATTGCTATTTACTTGTAACATTTCCAAAACCAATTACAATTGGTAAGATGACAACGATTGATTGTGATTGTTATGCAGGTGATTTGAATCGAAGCGCTTTGTTCATACTTTGCAAGTCGCATCAGCTCTTCAGTCCGTTGCATAACTGGGACCAGGAATTTACTTTTCCGATGTTGCTTAGTCCCTAAGCAATAAGAAGGGTGTGGAGCATTCATCTCCATTGTTCAGCTCTTATTTCCATATAGTAAGCTTGCACATTATTAATATGGCTTTGAGACAGGTTTCAATATTTTCAGATGTCCCATATACTGTTGGAGTTCAAACCTGCCAGGTGGAAACTCATTCTAATAGATTTCTGATTTTTATGACCATTTTTGCCACAGCCGTTAAGCGTATCCAGCTTCTCTCCTTGACTTCCTTGTCAAAAGTCCCCTAGCAAAGTTGTAAGTGGTGATCATGTGACCTGAGTTTTGCAATCATCTGGAACTACTTATTTATTTTATTTATTTAGTTAGTTTGTCAAACATGTACGAGAAAACAGGTATAAGTATAAACATGGACATGAACACTGGAAATGGGTATGAATAAATGGGGACAGTAGGACAAGGATGGTAGGCACGCTGGTGCACTTATGCACGCCCCTTACAGACCTCTTAGGAATGGGGTGAGGTCTACAGAAGACAGTCTAAGGTTAAAGCTATGGGGTTTTGGGATGAAACCACAGAGTCAGGTAGTGCATTCCAGGCATTGACCACTCTGTTGCTGAAGTCGTATTTTCTGCAATCAAGTTTGGAGCTGATTACCTTGAGTTTGTATCTATTGTTTGCCCGTGTATTATTGAGGTTGAAGCTGAAGTAGTCATTGACAGGTAGGACGTTGTAGCAGACAATTTTGTGTACTACACTTAGATCAGACCGTAGGCGGCGTAGTTCTAGGTTGTCCAAGCCCAAAATTTGAAGCCTGGTGGCATAAGGTATTCTATTGTGAGCAGAGGAGTAGAATACTCTTCTCGTGAAATACCTCTGGACCCACTCAATTGTATTAATGTCTGATATACAGTGTGGATTCCAGGCAGACGAGCTGTATTCGAGAATTGGTCTAGCAAAGTTTTTGTATGCCCTAGTTTGTAGTACAATGTTACCGGAGAAGAAGCTTCACAAAATTAGGTTAACAACTCTTAATGCCTTTTTGGCAATGCTATTACAGTGAGCTCTGGGGCTTAGAACTTACTTGCCAGTTCCTCAGAGCGTGAATTTTGATCACATGATCATGGGAATGCGGCAACAGTCATAGGAGCGAGGAGCAGTCGTAAGTCATCTTTTTAGCGTCATTGTAACTTTGAATGTTGATTAAATGAATGATCATAAGATGAAGACTATTTTTAAAAGCTCTGTGAGATCTTCAACATGTTTCCGGTGATGGCGAAGGAAAGCTTCATCCAGCAGATGGTAGCATTTCCACTCTTAGGAAAAAACCTTTGCTTAAAATATTCTCGAAATCACATTAAGAGAGAAAGTTTTTTTTTCATTTCCTAATCATCCTGTCGATTCTATTTGTTTATTTCTCACTCAAATCTCGGGAGCAATCTCTACATTACATTTTAAATCACCTATCAAGTGCTTCAAAAGTATTTTGGAACCATAGATTACTTTTAAGTGTGGCCACGGAAAATCTTTGTCCTTCCAGATTATGTCAATTCTTGCACAAATTACGATTGCTCTTATAAATTGCAGCAATAAGAAGCAGATGTTTGCTATGAGCCTGCTCCATATAAATGTATATACAGCAGTGCCAAAATTGTGGAAATCTTTTGGGGAAAGTGTATTTTTGAGGCTTGATGGCTAATAACACCACTTTTTTTTTTTTTTTTTGAGTTTCAAGATAAATCCTATTCCACTGCTGGAATGGCCTGGGAATAGCCCAGACCTTAACTTAACCCAGTTGAAAATCTATAGAGCCAACTAAAGAAACTTATTAGTCAGAAGCGACCCAGCAATAAAACCCAGTTAATAGAAGCAATCCTTCAATCTTAGTTTCACATGATAACAGCTGCAGAACTAAAAGACTTGTTTCTCTCCATGGGAAGACTTTGTAAGGCTGTAATTCATGCTAAAGGTTACCCAACTAAGTATTAACTGACGTAGTGATCATTATTGTATATCTCGTTTTTTTCTATGGTGATCATTTTTGTATATCTCGTTTTTTCTACGTGTTTCACTTTTTTTCTTTATACCGTAATTGCTATTCTAATAGCAAATCCTTCATAAAAATTATTGCTTTACATTCTTGATTAAATTATCTTTCCATTGATATATAATTTTATGGTACTGCTCCCCAAAAAAGTGGTGTTATTCGCTAGTTTTAGAACTTTTCCCAAAAGGTTTCCACAATTTTGGCTACTAGCAAAGTTACTACAACGTAGCAAGCCGAAGAGCTTGCTAAATTGAAAACATTTCATAACATCTAATAATCAGTGATGATTCAAAATTTCCAGTCTTTAACCTCTGTTGTGCATCTAACTCTGAATGCAAAGTTAGATCAGATTTTGATGTGCTCGATCCAAGTTTTGTGGACTGTCCATTTAAAAGTTGACCCTAGCGATCCATGCTATCTTCCTGGTATTCTACCTTCAAAATCTGATTCCCAGATATATCGCTTTGAGTAGCAAGATGGACAGCATATGAATTTAATAAATAAATATCCAAGTTTTGTACTGCAACAACTTCAATATGTGGGACAGGGGAGGGGGGAAGGACCACCTGAGACCATCTACGATCTGTGAGAGGATCTGGAAGCTTGCCTCCTTCATTTAACCACCCTGTGCTTTGCTACGAAACTATGTGATCAGGCTTGATAAAGTGATACTTACAGCTTGAATCCTCCCCTTTCCTCTCCCCTTCTCTCCCTCAGCCTTGCCCCACAGAAACATCTCCTCTCCTATCCCCTTCTCTCCCTCAGGCTTTCTAGCCTCTTCTCCCCTCAGGCTGGCCCCACAGAAGCCTCTCCTCTCCTCTCCTCTCCTCTCCTCTCCCACAACCTTGCCTCACAGAAACATCTCCTATCCTATCCCCTTCTCTCCCTCAGAGTTTCTAGCACCTTCTCTCCATGAGGCTTGTCCCACAGAAGCCTCTCCTCTCCCTTTCTATCCCTCAGCCTTGCCCCACAGAAACACCTCCTATCCTATATCTTTCTCTCCCTCAGGCTGGCCCCACAGAAGCCTCTCCTCTCCTCTCCTCTCCTCTCTCTCCTCTCCTCTCCTCTCCCCTTCTCTCCCTCAGCTTTGCCCCACAGAAACATCTCCTATCCTATCCCCTTCTCTCCCTCAGAGTTTCTAGCCCCTTCTCTCCATCAGGCTTGTCCCAAAGAAGCCTCTCCCCTTCTCTCCCTCAGGCTGGCCCCACAGAAATATCTCCTATCCTATCCTGTCCTATCCCCTTCTCTCCCTCAGGCTTTCTAGCCCCTTCTCTCCATGAGGCTTGCCCCACAGAAGCCTTCCCTATGTTATCCCATTCTCTCCAGAGTTATTTTCAAGTTGGGAGGGGAAATAGAACATCTAACTAATTAGCATCAGAGCGTGTTATAATAATATAGGAAATACTAATGCTCTGATGGTCATTTCGAAAAATCCTTTCTTAGTGAGCACCTAGAAGCCAAGAGGAACATACGTGGCAAATTTCAAGTTTGTAAGCTTTATGGTTCTGGAGATTTTGTGATTAATGTGTGAGTGGTTTTCGCTTTTATATATATATAAATTTCTTCCTGTCCTGTTCTGGTCTTGTAGGTGCTAAGAAGGCCAGTACCAAATGTGTTTCTTTCAGGCGGTAACCAGTTCCCAGTGAAAAATCTGGAAGACTTCAGTGTTCGCACCTTGTATGACAAACTGGAAGATCAGAATTTGCATCTGGCATCCCAGCTTGCAAAACACCGGGCTGAAGTCTCCGTGTTTTATCGAGGAATCAGTCAGAAAATTCAAAGTCTTTGGGTCAGTATTCGAAGCAGGACACTATTTCCCACAAAAACTGACGATGCTGGGAACTGCTATCCCAAAACACCAGGGAAGGTCAAAATTAGGAAAAGTTGCAATGGCAGGCTATCCTAAGCCTCCAGCGCAAGCCACGACGATGATGTCGTGTGGGTCATGACATCATCACATGAATATTATCAAGGATGGTGATGAAAGTTGCATTATTTGCACAATGATGTTATGATGCTGGTGGTGTTACTCTCTTCCCCCTTTTCCTGTGGATACTCATGAGAGGTGATGTGGTGGAACCCAAGGCTGAGTTTCGGGAAGAAGAAGTAGCGACACATCAGCCTTGAATCGTTGCTAGGCAGGAAGTGATGCAGAAAGAGATCCGCCCTAATTCTTGACAGCATTTATCAGAGACTTATGCAGAGTGTGCTTTAGTCCGGCAAGATTCTGTCTATTGGGTGAACAGTGATAAAGAAACTACTTCGAGCATTTACTCATGTCGTTCTTGGTTTCCCATACCTGGCAACTAGACAAGCAAGTAATTTCAGTAAAATGTAATAACACACCCCTAAATTTGACCAAAAGGGGGACTTTTACCAGGGAACTAAATCAGTTGGTGAAGCTTCAGGATCAGTGGTGGGTTTCACAATTTGTTACTACCAGTTCGCCACATGTGCGCGCCAGGTTCACACACAGGCCTGCCTTCCACACATGTGCCCAGCTTTCTGTGCATGCACTTTGCTAGCGCACATGCCTTCCGTGCATGCGCCTGGCCTCAAAAACGTGCCTAAATAGGACGACATAGAGCTGGGGCCAGTGGGCACACCCACCCGCGATTTCTGCTACCGGTTCACCCGAATTGGTCCGAACTGGCTGAATACCCCCTCCATTCAGAATATAAGGTAGCGTTACAGTAATACACATGCACAATCTTATCATTGTTCTTTGTCCGAGTTGCAAAATATTGTTTTCTGATTTTAGGATATGATACAGGAAGTGGATTTGAACAAGCTGAAGGGTTCTGAAGAGGACATCTCAAATAAGGGGACCCAAGAGAGTGAGAATTCTCTAACTAAATCGTCAGGGGTCTTGAAAGCAATGGGCTACTCAGGTGGGAAATTTAGCTAATTAATATTACAAAGATCTCTATGTTTTCCAGTCTGGTCCAGACAATTAATCCAATTTAAAATCTGTCTATCATACGATGGAAGGGGGAGGTACAGATTTTTTTTTTAAAAAAAAACGACATTGTCCATTTCCATTGTTGAAACCTCTCTATGATGCAGCTATTATCCCTGGAAAGGACTGTCACGTGCCAAGTATATTCTCATCACCCAGGAAAAGTTCACATGAGAAAATACAGTTTCTTTGGGTGCTTAGAAGCTTCCATTCAAATCAATCCAGTCAATTTGTTGAGTTTTTTTTGTCTTAGGTGCCGAGTGGCAGGAGGCAACTGAGTTAATGAAAATCCTGGGAATTTTGCTGCAAAAAATCCAGTATCAGAAAATAGCCATGAAACAAGAAAAGGCCTACAAACATGATGATGGTAAGGATCTCAGTCTGGAGAAAAGTCAACCGGTTGCAGCTGAGAAGCAATGCATGGTAAGAATTTATTTATTTTATTTATTTATTAGTTCGTCAAACATGTACAAGATAGCAGGTATGAATGTGAACATGGACATGAATGAAGGAAATGAATATAAATAAATGGGGACAGGAGGACAGGGACGGAAGGCACGCTGGTGCGCTTATGTACGCCCCCTTTACGGACCTCTTAGGAATGGGGTGAGGTCAACAGTAGACAGTTTAAGGTTGAAGCTCTGAGGATTTGAGGATGTAACAACGGAGTCATTCATAACAATAACAATATCCCAGAGTTATAATTGCACTCAACAATGAACTAAAGGGCCACCATCAGTGAGCTGTTGGACAGCATTACTTGGTCTGTTGTGTGGATGTTTGGGTGGTTTAGGGGTGGGGAATTGTGGTGAGTGAGACTGTGTTTGGGGATTATTATGTGTGTTGGACCTGGTGTTTGGGTGTTAAGTGAATTTCGTTGTATGGATATACTGTGTATACACGTACAATGACAAGAAAGTTATTTATTTATTTAACAATAACAATAATGTCTCGCAGACTAAAATAAGGTCGAATACGGTCGCATTTAGTAACTGGAGGAATTCAGGCATTCTGTTTGCGAGGCTTCTTGCATTAAGTAGCTTGCATTTGAGGTCAGTAGGGATGGACCTGGAGGAAGTTGGGGGCATGCATTCCTAGTTTTGGTTGTTGTTGGGGGGCAGTTGTTGTGATGTGGGATGCTGGCCTTGCGTTTGATGCAGTCAGTGCGGTAGTCTATGTACATGTCAGTTTCTCCTTGGTCTTGGTGTCTTTTGAGCTCGCGGATGCGGGCACGTTGTAGTATGGACAGGTCGGGCCATGAACGAAGTTTCTTATGGTTTGTGCAGCTTTTGGTGAGGGAGTTATGAATGAATGAATGAAGAATGAAGGCATTCCTGTAAGACCCTCCACCCTCATTCCCCATTAAGAGACAGTGATTTCTTAAAATTGTTTATCCTCTCCAGGACACTCACTTTCTGCAACAACTCTTGCTAAAAAACAGTGGAATACGTACTTCCTCCTCCTCCCATAGGTGTAAAGATGAAGGTAGGGGTTTTTCATTTGATCCTGGAGCATCCGTTCCCTTCCAGATGTCATTAGATTCCATCTGCCACCAAGAAAAGTCCATCTAGGAGTGAATGGAGACCGTTCCATTCTTATCTGGTTTAATCCCGTCCAATATTAGCAAAGTGCCTCTGATTTCCAGTCAGTGCTAGCAGATTTTAAGTAGCAGAACCTCTATATTTGTTCACAAATGCATGCTTTAGGAGACGTAGACCTCCCACCTCCCACATCTGCATGGCCATCAGATGGAACACATGGAGTAGTTGGTTATCTCCTCAAGTCTTTGAGCAAAACTCAAATGGCTTGTTTGTGCGACAAATGTAGACCCACAATTCCACAAGGACATCAGGCTTGTGTGAATGAACTTCAAGTAGAGGCCCTAAGGGCAACTTCTTTCCAGTTGCAACCCTCTATATAAAATCAACATACAAGTACCCTTGTTCTTTTCCTTCTCCAGGTGATGAAGCAGGTTTTTCACTAGGACCTTGTCAGAGTTTGTTGCAGAAATAATCAAACCCAGAAAGCACATACAGATAACTGATACAGCTGGATTCATTAACTTCTTTATATACATATAACACATGAAGATAAATGTACAATACCAACAGCTGATTCTTCCAATGTGGTAAAAGTTACAGGCAGAGGATAGAATAGTTCTTAGTTTCAGTTCAGCTGACAGACAAGTCCAGACTTGTTTAACTTCTGCACAGACTTCCGAGCTACAGGGCCACGCCCAAGCTCCTTCCAGTTTCAGTTTCCAAATAGCCCTCATTGGCTGACCCAGCTGCTATGCCTATTCATTGGCTGACCTTGTTACCATGTCTTCCCAGTCATGAATATTCTGACAGACCTCTGAAAATAGCTTCTCATTCAACAGGTCTTTTTTTGCAACAAATGTGGGTGAATAGATCTCAGTATCTAAGATTAATTTTAGGAGGTCCCAAACCCCAGGAGTCTTAGTAGATTGAGGGTTTCAGAAACAAATGAGTTAAATTAATTGCAATCCATGTCATTGTCATCCCAGGAGCAAATGGAGAAGATGACAACCATCTTTCTTTGGGGACCAGCAAAAATACCTTGGTCACCACGAACACGGCTAGTTTATCACCCCAGCGATTTGTGGTTTATCGTTTTGGCTGCACAGTGGCACACCTGATGGGAAGAGTCTTCTCCTTGCCAGCATTGGTACTCCTATTGGCTGAAGCAATCCCTCAACAGTACTCCAAAGGAGATCAGAAAGCCACTTGGCTTACCAAAGATTGGTACTACGACGCTAACAACCATTTCCTCTACATTCTTTCATCCCACCTGGAGAATGCTGGGGTATTTGTGGCAGTGTTGCTGAATGCCATGGCACACATCAAAGCAGGTATAATGCAGTGGTATTGATGACCTAAAATGAGCTAAAAGGGATGCAGTGGCTCAGTAGCTAAGTCGCTGAGCTTGTCGATCAGAAAGGTTGGCAGTTCAGCGGTTCGAATCCCTATTGCCACATAATGGGGTGAGTTCCCGTTACTCGTCCCAGCTTCTGCCAACCTAGCAGTTCACAAGCACGTAAAAAATGCAAGTAGAAAAATAGGGACCACCTTTGGTGGGAAGGTAACAGCGTTCCGTGCGCCTTTGACATTTAGTCATGCCAGCCACATGACCACGGAGATGTCTTCAGACAGCGCTGGCCCTTCAGCTTTGAAACGGAGAGGAGCACCGCCCCCTAGAGTCGGGAACGACTAGCACATATGTGCGAGGGGAATTTTTACCTTTACTTATTGATGAGCTTAGATGATTGGTTCCCTCAACTCTCTTAACTCTAGCAAGGAGATGCCTCCAAGGTTTCAGAGGGCATCTTTAGCATCAGATGGAAGATCAGGTGATCGCTGAACCAATTTTTCTATGAGCTTGGTTATTCATTGCGGGCGTGACATTACCCAACTAAGTAACATCATCAGTGGTAGCAGTGGGTAATGAAACATCTGCAAGAAAACAACCAAGCTCAGAGAGTATCAAATACCTCACAGTTCAATCCTGAGCTACCTCTTCTCTTCTACCAGCAGTTTTTCTATCTCCTCTGGAACATCTATTTTCAACTTCCATGACATGCTTCTGGCCAAATGTGATGGAATTTCAACTTTGGAGATGCTCATTTGGCCTCACTTCTTGAAAATATTAGATTAGGAAGAGTTGGCCTGATTCAATTTGTCCCCATCCTGTTTTTGCTAACAAATGATTCACAGCAGTGATGAAATACAATTTTTTTTTTACTACCGGTTCTGTGGGCGTGGCTTGGTGGGCGTGGCAGGGGAAGGATACTGCAAAATCTCCATTCCCACCCCATTCCAGGGGAAGGATACTGCAAAATCCCCATTCCCTCCCCAGTCCTGGGGAAAGGATACTGCAAAATCGCCATTCCCTCTCCACTCCTGGGGGAAGGATATTGCAAAATTCCCATTTCCTCCCCACTCCTGGGGGAAGGATATTGCAAAATTCCCATTTCCTCCCCACTCCTGGGGGAAGGATATTGCAAAATCTCCATTCCCATCCCACTCTGGGGCCAGCCAGAGGTGGTATTTGCCGGTTCTCCGAACTACTCAAAATGTCCACTACCGGTTCTCCAGAACCTGCTGGATTTCACCCTTCATTCACAGTAAAGGTGGAAAGAGAGAGAAATGAATACAGAGCTGTCACATTGAGAAGGAGTGTCCTTCGCTTTATGTGTCATTCCATCCTGAAATCCCTTAATTATAGTTATCCTAAAACACAACCAGTCCTGTCAGTTTTAGGCGATAGATTATTTCTTTATAATACGGAGTTCTGCCTTGAGGTCCTTTAATTGCAGCCACCATGGAGTTCAACCCGAGGATTTCATTTCTGGTAACCATCATATTCGTACTACAATGCATATTTTATTTTGGAGCATGAAATCCTTTGATAGGAAATTCCTACCAAAGACTATCAAATACAAGGATGACAAACTATTGCCACACCAAGCTTCATCCCAGGCCATTCCACCTTGTGATTGATTGACTGATGTTCTCTATGTGTAATTAGATGCAGGGATTACTTCTGGATTCTATTTAGAAAACTGTCCTTCATTCCTGGAGTTTCTATAACTTGCTTGTCCTCTTTTATCTGCTTTGCATCTTAGGTAACATTGGAAACAAAAGGCAAGTCACTCCCTTTGAACACTTTTCTTTGTCTTTTCACAAGCTCTTCTGGAATGCTCTTCTCGCTGTTGCCCAACTTTGATTAATGAAGGTCTTAGCGTCCCTAGGAATGCTTGATCTCAAGAGTAACATTGGGGAAAGTCAAGAGGAACGGTGGAGTTTCAAGGAGAAGAAATGGCACTGCCCAACCCAGAGAAACTGTCATTGTGCGCACGTTTACTCAGAAGTAGTACCCATTGAGTTTAATGAATTCATTCTGACATTAGTGTAGGGTTTAGCTTTGGGGACATATTTGAAATGTTGACTCATGGACAATCTTGCCAAATAGTTCCATGGGAGGTCTACGGTCATTCACAAAATGCTCAATCCTTAGAAAAAGAGGAGAGCTTGTTCTTGGCTTTTCCTTCAGATAGTTTGGAGATTGCTTTCTATTCCCGACCACTTTTTATTCATGTATTTGTAGGGTACAGGACATGCTTCCAAGCAGAGACTGCCCATATCTTTCAAAATGATGTAGAACCTTGAAAATAAATTAAGAGAGGAATAGGAGCTAATGTTTGGTAGTCTGTTCGCTTTACATTTAGTAAGTCAATTAAATAAAGAGTATGGTAGACACTAGAGAAGGTATCTACATGGAGTTCCACAAGTGTTATTTTTGGTACCCGTATTGGAGATCCCAGATTGTGGCTGTAGGTTCCATTACTTTTGAATTCAAAACTGAGACACAGTGGCTCAGTGGCTAAGACGCTGAGCTTGTCAATAGAAAGATCAGCAGTTCAGCGGTTCGAATCCCTAGTGCCGCATAACGGGGTGAGTTCCCGTTACTTGTCCCAGCTTCTGCCAACCTAGCAGTTCGAAAGCATGTAAAAAAGGCAAGTAGAAAAAGAGCGATTAACTTTGGTGGGAAGGTAACAGCGTTCTGTGCACCTTTGGCGTTGAATCATGCCGGCCACATGACCATGGAGATGTCTTTGGACAGTGCTGGCTCTTCGGCTTTGAAACGGAGATGACCATTGCCCCCTAGAGTCGGGAATGACTAGCACATATGTGCAAGGGGAACCTTTACCTTTGCCTTACGGTAGATACTAGAGGAGGTTTCTACATGGAATTCCACAAGTGTTATTTTTGGTACCGTATTGGAGATCCCAGATTGTGGCTGTAGGTTCCATTACTTTTGAATGAGAAATTTAAGGTTATCTATCCAATGGACCTTGTGGTGACTGGTGTGTCTCCATTTTTTTTTAATACATTGGGATTATACACTCAGCCGTTGTCGTTTGCTCTCCTTTATATCTGGAGTTTTTGCTAGAAAGTTGGTTTCCTATTTGATCAGGGTGGTTGCAAGAATGGAAGCTGCGGGAAAGGACCAAGCAGAGGCTACAATAAAACTTAGACATTTCAGGGCCATCCTATTTTTAAAAGTGGCCTTGCCAACTGATTCTTAGAGGAATAAGAAGTTAATCTTAGAGGATGAAGAAAATTCCATGGGCATCAACCCCTTTTTAAATTTATTTTTCTGCCAGGCCCCATGGAAGTCAACCACATTACCCTTGGATTTTGGAAAGAGCTCAATAAAGGCATCACAACTCTGGCAGATGCTTTTTTCCACTGTTCCTGGGACGGAGTAGAGATAGCAGAGAAGGTAAATATAAACCCTATTGTTGTTAGTTGTGAAGTCGTGTCCGACCCATCGCAACCCCATGGACAATGTTCCTCCAGGCCTTCCTGTCCTCTACCATCCCCCAGAGACCATTTAACCTCACGCCGACTGCTTCGGTGACTCCATCCAGCCACCTCGTTCTCTGTTGTCCCCTTCTTCTCTTGCCCTCAATTGTTCCCAGCATTAGGCTCTTCTCCAGTGAGTCCTTCCTTCTCATTAGGTGGCCAAAGTATTTGAGTTTCCTCTTCAGGATCTGGCCTTCTAAAGAGCAGTCAGGGTTGATCTCCTCTAGGACTGACCGGTTGGATGGCCTTGCAGTCCAAGGGACTCGCAGGAGTCTTCTCCAGCACCAGAGTTCAAAGGCCTCCATTCTTTGGCGCTCAGCCTTCCTTATGGTCCAACTTTCACAGCCAATATAAACCTACAGCAATATAAACCTATAAGCTGAATATAAACCTACAGCTTTCCTAATTGGATGTCCAAGCTGTAGTGATTTTTAATGATCAAGATGTTGGGTTAGGGATAGGGAGATCCAGGTTGAAGTTCATCCCAAATCATGGGTACTCAATGGATAACTTTAGCGTAGAGCATCTCTCCTCAGCCTATTTCACAGGGATTTTTGTGGGGATAAATTAGGGAGCATATGCCTTGAGCTCTCAGAGCAAAGGAAGTATCTAAATGCAATAAATAAGGAAAACTGTAAAACTCATGGACTTACCTAGCAATGGGTTGTATTTGATTCCCTTCTTTTTAATCATTGCAGAGAAGTCGGGAAGGTAGGTTCAGGGATTGCACATGGATGTATGTATGTGTGTGTGTGTCAGGGGTGAAATGTACTTACCTTTCCTATCGGTTTGCTGATGTGCACGCACCATGCTGTGCCGTCATCTGCACATCCACAAAACCTTCTGCACATGCACAGATGGTGCAGAATGAGGCCGCGGATGGGAGTGTCCCGATGTTCCCATGTCACACCCCTCCTGCGTGACCTGCATTGGCTACTGGTTGTCCTCCGGGTGAGGTTCAAGGTGTTGGTGATCACCTATAAAGCCCTACATGGCTTAGGCCTGGGGTATTTGGCGGATCATCTGCGGCCAGCAACAGCTCCCCATCGCCCAGTGTGCTCACACAGAGAGGGCCTACTTGGGGTCCCATCAGCCAAACAATGCTGGCTGACGGTCCGTAGAGAGTGAGCCTTCTCTGTAGGCGCACCTACCCTCTGGAATCAGCTCCCCTTGGAGCTCCGGGTGGCTCCTGACCTTCGTTCTTTCCGCCGTGACCTTAAAACATGGTTGTTTCACCAGGCTGGCCTGGACTGAATGGGCTTTTAATGGGAATTTTAGTTTTTATTGTTTGAATTTTAATCTGGACTTGTTGCTGCTTATTGTTGTGAGCCGCCCTGAGTCCTTGTGGAGAAAGGGTGGCATATAAGTCTGATAAAATAAATAAATAAATAAATAAATGTCTGGAACACTCTATCTGATCCTGTTGTTAGTCTCGCTAACCCCCATACCTTTTACCGTAAACTGTCTACCGTGGACCTTTCATGTTTCTTAAGCGGTCCCTAAGGGGACGTGCATAAGCGCACCAGCATGCCTACCATACCTGTCCTACTGTCCCCATTTATATGTAATCATTCTGTGTGTTTATGGCTATGTTTTGCCTATTTATATCCTTTCATTTGTGCCAAAAAAAATTCATGTGTCCATGTCTATGTCTATACTGTTACTTGTTTCCTTGTACTTGTTGACAAATAAATAAATAAATAAATAAATAAATAAATAAATAAATAAATGAATGAATGAATGAATGAATGAATGAATGAATGAATGAATGAATAAATACTACCTCTGGTCCAATCCATGAAGTCACCAGGACCTTAGGTCAACTCAAGAGAGATTTTTACCTGTTTAATGCCTGGCATAGGTGGGACCTTCAATTGCTATAAGCATCGGCCAAGAGTCTTGGCCTGTTCAACTTGGAAAGCCAAAATATAGATCCTTGTAGAGTGATGAGCCATCTGCCACTTTGGCAATCCTAATTGTGAATCAGACTCATTTCAAAAAAAAAAAAAGAAGAAGAAGAAGAAGAAGAAGCGAGAGGAACCACATCTGTTTACTGATTCTGACACGAAATTGCTTCTGAATCCCGTGTGAAATCAACCTGCCACACCGAATTACAGGAAACTCCAGAAAAAAAGAGAAGCTCTGTTGATTGCGCAAGATTCCAGCTAGTGTCTCGAAAGTGTGCTTACATGGCTGTATTTTTCAAACTTCCGCTATGAATAAACATGTACGGTTTCAAAAGCATCTGAATGATGAGATTTCCCAGAAATAACAGCAAAATCTTTAGGCGCTCAATTTTCACCCTCGAGGGCGAAAAGATTTTGCTGCTATTTCTGGGAAAAATCTTGTCATTTTTGAGGACTTGTGCATTCCTTGCTCTCTCGCTCTCTCTTTTAGAAATCATTGCAGAATCACTCACCGCTTTGTGTATCCGCTCGGTTGAGTTTTGAAGAACTGTTGACTGTTCAAAAGTCACCCAGGCTTGGCTTCCTGGAGAGAGATCCAGAAGAAAGGTACTCATCAAAAACTGTTTTGATTGGATTATTAGGAGCTCAGCCCTGTGACAAATCCATCATGCCTAAGCTCTCCCATTTCTCTTCTTCCTTCTGCGCTTGGATAAATAACCCAACCCTGATTAACAATTTTCATCCCGGGGAAATTGATGTGTGCGATTCAGGGCATGCTTGCAATCCAAACAGAACACATTTGTTTTTTGTTTTTTGTTTTTTTCGTTGCATCACGGAAATAATTACCCAACCGAAGACCGTCCCGTTTTTGTAATCGGTACCCCATTTATCATTACAGACTCTTGGAGTCGGAGATCAAAACAAAAAGAGGCATCTGCTAAAACCAGCAGGGAGCGCCAGAGACTTTGATCTCGGTCCAAAAAAGGAACGCGGAGAATAGAAGCTGAATGCAGCTGCCAAGGTTGCCCTTGGAAGCTACTGCTTAAGCAGTGATGGATGTTAAACACACCTCCTTATTTGAGCCTTTGATCAAGTCCAAAAACAGTGAGATCCAAGCTGTCTGACTCGGATTTAAAGCCAGCGCATTGGCAAGCTCAGTGATATGAAGAATGGTTACAGGAACTGGGCATGGCTAGTCTAGTGAAGAGAAGGACCAGGGGAGACATGATAGCAGGCTTCCAATATTTGAGGGGCTGTCATTTATTTATTTTATTTTATTTTATTTATTAGTCCAATTTATATGCCGCCCTTCTCCGTAGACTCAAGGCGGCTTACAATGCATTATAGCAGTAGCCTGCATACCTTTATGTATATACCTGCTTATTAGGGCTTTCGCCCCCCCCCCCAAGCAGTGTTGTTCTATACAAAGTTGGCTTATTGCCCCCACAATCCGGGTCCTCAATTTATCTACTTTGAAAGGATGGAAGGCTGAGTCAACCTTGCGCCTGGTTGAGATTTGAACTCGCACTAATTGCAGGCAGCTGGCAGCTAAGTGCTAGCACTGAACAGCACTTAGTCCGCTGCACCACCGAGGCTCCATGTCATGGGGAGGAAGGAGTCAAGCTATTCTCCAAAGCAACTGAAGGGCCAGACAAGGAATAATGGATGGAAACTGATCAAGGAGAGATTCAACCTAGAAACAAGGAGGAATTTCCTGACAGTGAGAGCAATCAACCCATGGAACAGAAGTTGCCTTCGGAAGTGGTGGGAGCTTCACCACTGGACTGGCATTTGTCAGAAATGGTGTAGGGTCTACTGCTTGAGAGGAGGGTTGGACTAGATGACCTATAAGATCCCTTCCAACTCTGTTAATCTGTTAGCCTCTATATTTATATCTGGCTGAATATTTGGATTGCAAGGAGCAAGCCTCTCTTTATTTATAGCACTTAGCAATAGCACTTAGACTTATATACCACTTCACAGTGCTTTACAGCTCACTCTAAGAGGTTTACAGAGTCAGCATATTGCCCCCCCCCCCAAAAAAAAAACAATCTGGGTCTTCATTTTACCGACCTCAGAAGGATGGAAGGCTCAGACAACCTTGAGCCTGGTGAGATTCGAACTGCCAAATTGCAGGCAGCCGGCAGTCAGCAGGAGTAGCCTGCAGTACTGCATTCTAATCACTGTGCCACCACAGCTCTTATATCCTTTCAAATAAAACTGCAACATACAGAAAGTAACTGCAACATGAGTAACCTCTTCATGCTTCTTTGAGGGAATAACAGAATAACAGAGTTGGAAGGGACCTTAGAGGTCTTCTAGTCCAACCCCCTGCTTAGTCAGGAAACCCTGTACCATTTCAGAGAGATGGTTATCCAATCTCTTCTTAAAAACTTCCAGTGTTGGAGCATTCACAACTTCTGGAGGCCAGTTTGTTCCACTGATTAATTGTTCTAATTGTCAGCAAATTTCTCCTTAGTTCTAAATTGCTTCTCTCCTTGATGAGTTTCCATCCATTGCTTCTTGTCCTGCCCTCAGGTGCTTTGGAGAATAGCTTGACTCCCTCTTCTTTGGGGGCAGCCCCTGAGATATTGGAAGACTGCTATCATGTCTCCCCTAGTCCTTCTTTTCATTAAACTAGATATACCCAGTTCCTGCAACTGTTCTCCATATGTTTTAGCCTCCAATTTTCTAATCATCTTTGTTGCTTTTCTCTGCACTTTTTCTAGAGTCTCAACCTATTTTTTTATATCATGGCAACCTTATTGTGAGAGTTTGGAATAAGTAGAAGAAATCATGGGTAGGCCAACTTGCATTATATTAGACCTGATGAATTAATTTCCAAAGAATTTTGCTAAAATGGCTGGAGCATTATATAGGGCACTATTAGTTACATTGATGTATTGATGTGATCAGTAATTTAAGATTACTTAAGACTTACGTACCTTCCGCTGGGCCCTCAAGACGCTTTTATTCCAACAAGACGGGCTGGCCTAATTTTTAAATATTTTAATTGTTAACTCTTAATTTTTAAATGTCCAAAACGGGTAGTTTTATTTTAATTAGATATGGGCCAAATTATTTAATATTTCTTAAATTATTCTTTAAATTTTATATCTGTGTGTTTTATTCTGGCTGTACACCACCCTGAGTCCTTCTGGGGAGAAGGGCGGTATATAAATTAAATAAATAAATAAATAAATAAATAAATAAATAAATAAATAAATAAATAAATAAATAAATAAATAAGAGCATGGCACTGGCAACCTTCTTTGATGGTAGACATTTTGGAATTGTAAATCGTGGGGCACACGTGGCAAATACGTAACCTTTGATGAATAACCACTCCAAAATGTCAATACAGATGTCATGTGGTACTATATATAGTCAAAAATATGTTTTTCACACTTCTGCAATAAATACTCTTTCCACCTGGAAATTGTGTGGTATAACAGAACAAAATTAGAGAATAGGAGGGGGGTGTTGTCTTGGATGGTTAGGTAATTGTGACTCAAATCTTCCAATTTTTCAGCATCCTTTTGATTGTATCTTTTTTAATGTCTCTCTTTCCATCTGCTTTTCTCCTATTTGTTGCACAGCCTTTGAATGGTCTCTCCAAGGAGGCTCTTCTTCTCCTCCTCCTCTTCCTCTTCCTCCTCCTCCTCCTCCTCCTCCTCCTCCTCCTCCTCCTCCTCCTCCTCCTCCTCCTCCTCCTCCTGAACTCCTTGAATTGTGTACAGATAAGAGAGACTGACATCTACGCTTGGATGGAAAGATGAAGTTGATTGCGCAACATATCAAAGAGGTTGGATCAGATGGGCCTCAATATCTGGATGTCCAGAGGAGCCACCAATGAACAAATGAAGCAAGGGTGATCTAGAACTTTTCAGTTGACTGTTTTTTAATCCTTACCTAATTTATTTTTTGTTAGGCGTCATTTCTGAACCTGAAAAAAAAATGGAAAGGAAAGAGGCTAGTTATCTACATCACTCTTGCCCTGTGATATATTGTGTATGAGGGAGCCATTTTGGCTTGAGTTTAGCTCAACTTCCATTAAGAATTTATACTGTCAATTTTGTCAATTTTATTCTCCAATGTTAATTTTCCACTCGGATTAGGACAGGCAAGATATCTGTTTTCCAATATTGTGTTAGGTTGATTCTTGCTGAGGTCAACATGCATCTTAATAAATTGTGATAGTTCTCATTTGTCTTTTCTTGAATTAGGATATGCATGGTTAGAAACATCTGTGGTTTCAGTTAAAGTTTTACATTTTAAAAATAAGTGTCTTAACTTGCAACATTCTTTTCCTGTTACTGCTGACTTGCGAATTCTGCCACCACTAAACTTTTATTCCCAAGTGCTAGATACAGTAGTTACTTCACTGATATCTTAAGAATAATTACGTAGGTCATGACTAAAAGTGCAAAATAAGACAATGCAATATTTTATACCAATTTTCTCTTCAAAGATGCTGTACGAAGCAATAAAAGTTAACTCTAATAAATGCCTAATAAAATCTGAAAGAAAAAAAAATTACATTCGTTGATAATGGGAATCGATTTAAGAAACGTTTGGCTTCTAACACAATATTAGCACACAAATGGCTGGGTAATTGTCATGAAACTTTTAATAACTTGGTGGTTATCAAAAGTTGAACTAAACTTTTCCCTATTCAAGAAGTCAACATCACCACTGACCAAAAGCTTTTGCTGTTGGCCATACCCAGAGATGGAATCACGAAGTGACCTTCTCTGAATATGGCTAAACCTGAGGGAAGGTCAAATCTGTCAATCATTTGATGTTTAGGACTTGGAATGCTTTGGGCGTAATTGCCAATGGTCCTGTTTGTGCAGCCAATTTGTTCATGACAACTGGAAAGAAATGGATGGGAAGAGAAATTGGAAAATGGGCCGTGATGTATTGCAGATGGCAAGTATGGATATCTAAATGAATAGATATTCCCATCAGGATGACTGTTTCCAAGAGGGGGGGGATAGGAGAGAGAGAAGAGAGGGGGGGACAGAGAAAAGAGTTAGGGAGGGAGAGAGAAGAGAGAGGAGGGAGAGGAAAGAGGGAGGGAGGGAGAGGAGGAGATTTGAACTCGCACTAATTGCAGGCAGCTGGCAGCTAAGTGCTAGCACTGAACAGCACTTAGTCCGCTGCACCACCGAGGCTCCATGTCATGGGGAGGAAGGAGTCAAGCTATTCTCCAAAGCAACTGAAGGGCCAGACAAGGAATAATGGATGGAAACTGATCAAGGAGAGATTCAACCTAGAAACAAGGAGGAATTTCCTGACAGTGAGAGCAATCAACCCATGGAACAGAAGTTGCCTTCGGAAGTGGTGGGAGCTTCACCACTGGACTGGCATTTGTCAGAAATGGTGTAGGGTCTACTGCTTGAGAGGAGGGTTGGACTAGATGACCTATAAGATCCCTTCCAACTCTGTTAATCTGTTAGCCTCTATATTTATATCTGGCTGAATATTTGGATTGCAAGGAGCAAGCCTCTCTTTATTTATAGCACTTAGCAATAGCACTTAGACTTATATACCACTTCACAGTGCTTTACAGCTCACTCTAAGAGGTTTACAGAGTCAGCATATTGCCCCCCCCCCCCAAAAAAAAACAATCTGGGTCTTCATTTTACCGACCTCAGAAGGATGGAAGGCTCAGACAACCTTGAGCCTGGTGAGATTCGAACTGCCAAATTGCAGGCAGCCGGCAGTCAGCAGGAGTAGCCTGCAGTACTGCATTCTAATCACTGTGCCACCACAGCTCTTATATCCTTTCAAATAAAACTGCAACATACAGAAAGTAACTGCAACATGAGTAACCTCTTCATGCTTCTTTGAGGGAATAACAGAATAACAGAGTTGGAAGGGACCTTAGAGGTCTTCTAGTCCAACCCCCTGCTTAGTCAGGAAACCCTGTACCATTTCAGAGAGATGGTTATCCAATCTCTTCTTAAAAACTTCCAGTGTTGGAGCATTCACAACTTCTGGAGGCCAGTTGTTCCACTGATTAATTGTTCTAATTGTCAGCAAATTTCTCCTTAGTTCTAAATTGCTTCTCTCCTTGATGAGTTTCCATCCATTGCTTCTTGTCCTGCCCTCAGGTGCTTTGGAGAATAGCTTGACTCCCTCTTCTTTGGGGGCAGCCCCTGAGATATTGGAAGACTGCTATCATGTCTCCCCTAGTCCTTCTTTTCATTAAACTAGATATACCCAGTTCCTGCAACTGTTCTCCATATGTTTTAGCCTCCAATTTTCTAATCATCTTTGTTGCTTTTCTCTGCACTTTTTCTAGAGTCTCAACCTATTTTTTTATATCATGGCAACCTTATTGTGAGAGTTTGGAATAAGTAGAAGAAATCATGGGTAGGCCAACTTGCATTATATTAGACCTGATGAATTAATTTCCAAAGAATTTTGCTAAAATGGCTGGAGCATTATATAGGGCACTATTAGTTACATTGATGTATTGATGTGATCAGTAATTTAAGATTACTTAAGACTTACGTACCTTCCGCTGGGCCCTCAAGACGCTTTTATTCCAACAAGACGGGCTGGCCTAATTTTTAAATATTTTAATTGTTAACTCTTAATTTTTAAATGTCCAAAACGGGTAGTTTTATTTTAATTAGATATGGGCCAAATTATTTAATATTTCTTAAATTATTCTTTAAATTTTATATCTGTGTGTTTTATTCTGGCTGTACACCACCCTGAGTCCTTCTGGGAGAAGGGCGGTATATAAATTAAATAAATAAATAAATAAATAAATAAATAAATAAATAAATAAATAAATAAATAAATAAGAGCATGGCACTGGCAACCTTCTTTGATGGTAGACATTTTGGAATTGTAAATCGTGGGGCACACGTGGCAAATACGTAACCTTTGATGAATAACCACTCCAAAATGTCAATACAGATGTCATGTGGTACTATATATAGTCAAAAATATGTTTTTCACACTTCTGCAATAAATACTCTTTCCACCTGGAAATTGTGTGGTAT